>NW_027466536.1:1690000-1800000 GCF_050575085.1 Anarhichas minor | reverse complement strand
TTGGATAATAAGTTGAGCCTATTACCAGAAGTCGTATTAAACTCCTTGTTTTGATAATGTGGTGTTTCTCCCTGATGAGAGTCTGCTTCAAGAGTACGTTATGAATGAAGATTAATTTTAGATGAATAAAAGGTTAATTAGAGAGTAATTTACATGGGGAACTGGGATTATTCCCTCGAGTTATGGACAGGTAGCTCCCTCTCTCACACACAAACACACACACACACACACACACACACACACACACATACACGCACGCACACACTGCGTGAATAGCTTGAGTACGCCAGTAGTTGACCTCTGTGAAGTGTCACAGCGGTGTGACATCGGACACTCTGGGGCTTCTTCTGGATCAGGAAATGTGTTTGTTGGAATGAGGAAACTTCTGGATGGGAGGTGAGAGAATGTAACCAAACCACACAAACAAGGGCTTGTTCCTTCACAGCTCACAGAAGTTTAACAACTTTTCTTATAGATGCGTTCAATCTCTGCAGATGAAAGCAATAAATGTTGTTTCAACCAGGACCACTTAATACATCTTATGTTCCTACACTATTTTAAACTCCAACTATTTGAGTGACAGTATGAGTCCCTCTGATGTAGAATAACTTCCTCTGTACAGTTTAATAAAGTAATGTTGCAGATAGACATCCCTTCGCCTCGCTTACTACTACTACTACTGTAACTCAGACATCAGTGTTATAGTAATAACATGTCATCAAGTGAATACTGGTGAAACGATTATTTTTATTGAAAGCATGCTAGCATGTATCATATCAGCTTGAACACAGAATTATTATAAAAATCATAATCATATTAGGATTAAATTATATGAATTTATTTGGTTTCTTCCAATCATATTTTGATTAAAATGAAATTAAAATTAAAAAACAATCAATAAGGGGTTTAAGAAGCAAAACATAAAACATACATTTTTGTGAAATCAGACACTTTTCAACAAGTGTGCAAAAGAACGCATATAGCACAATGTTTTTAACCACTGAAGGCCCTGGTGGTTGTCATTTCATTATTGTGGACCAAAAATCAGATGTAAAGTTGATCAGGAGAAAAAAAACAAAGATGGAAGGAAACTTGGCAATGCAGTCAAGTAAGAAATAAATAAATGAAGTGGTACAGAGGAGGAACATAAACACAAAGCAAATCATTCTGTATTTATATTACCGCTGTGCATTCCCATGTAGTGCCAGGCATAATACAAAGTCAGAAATGGTCTAATCTGACACATAGGGGCTTAAACACTGTATCCAGTATTTCTAAGTGGATGAGGTCACAGTCATCCTAACACACATCTCAAACTGTCTCAATTTAATACTGATGACTTACATAATTAAATGGGACCGTCAGCGAGAAGATGTCTATTTCTATATAGTTATTCTTAATGCTCGTCATCTGTGCCATAGAGTTGGAATCCGGCAAAATCAGATGAAATGGTCGCGGGGCCTCCAGCATCAACCAACCCACCGCGGAGTCGTGTCCCAGTCAGCTCAAAGGTTCTCAATAACATCCAGTGTATAGAGGGCGGTATTTCTTGTGGACAACCACAGTGGCGACTCCCTTCACGTCCTTCAGTCTGTCAGAGTCAAAGTCCACAAGGAGCTTCTTGACCCCCGACCGCACGGGTGAGAACGAGAGCCTGACAGACACCTTCTGGCCGGGAAATATATTACCACTGAAAGAGAGAGAGAGAGAGAGAGAGAGAGAGAGAGAGAGAGAGAGAGAGAGAGAGAGAGAGAGAGAGAGAGAGAGAGAGAGAGAGAGAGAGAGATATGCTTTAGTTTTATATTGTAGTTTTGATCTGTTGCCATCGCTACATTAAACGTATTTCAGAGTCATCCTCAGGGGAGCATGAATGACAATCGAGGCAGTGGCTTCTTAAAAGTTTATAATAGTTGGAATGCTGTTAAGCATTCCAACTATTGTTCTTCAAATCTTTATACTTCTTCTTATTTTTATATTTCTTCCGTACGCTTTTTGAAACTCTTCTGCTCCTTCATATTTTAAGCTACAGAAACCGTTCAACTATCAAAATGTTCAGCTCTTTCAGCAGAGGGGTGCTATGACTTTTCATATTTCTAACCTTTAAACTTTATGAATTATTAAGCTTTTTGCAATTTTTTTTTTGAATGGGTTTCTATGGAGAAAATGTTCAAATCCTCTTCAACTTTCAAATCCTTCTACTTCCTCATACTTTCAGCTACAGACACCATTTCAACTTTAAAATGTTGAGAAAACCCTGATCTATTGCCGCATTATTCAGCTTTTTTATATCTTTTATACTTTTTGAACTGCAGCAGTTTAACTTTTATGATTTTTTCAGTCCTTTTCTGACTTTATAATGGGTGTGTATTGCGCAGTTTAGAGTGCGTGATGTCACCGCTAGAGTGAAGAGCAGCTTGAGATTCTTGTGAAAAAAACATTTGTCTTTTGCCACTGTGTCCACAATCTTCACTCTTCATGCATAATTTCTGGATGTAGAAGTAGCTAATCTTGTCCTTGTCGTAGACAAATGACTGTGGAATCCCACAGATTTACACATTTGGCACAGAAGCCTGTAATTGAGAGGAAAACCAACTTTCTGCTCCATAGAGACCAATGTTAAATTTTGCTTCAAAAACATCTTCCACAGAACACGGTACCCCATTTCTAAATCGCCAGTTCAGCCACATTTGTTAAACTACAGACACAATTTTTACAGGATCTGTTCTTCAACTCATCCTTCCTCTCATTTATTAATATCGGAGCAATAGGAGCTACGGTTATGGGAGTTTTGAGGATTTGTTTGAGAGGTGTTTCCCTGTTTAATCTCCATGAAAAGGCTGCAAGGACACAGGTGTTTCTGATTAAGCTCATTAGTGATGTTGATAAACACAGACTCACGGACACACACGCACTCCTCTCTCTCTCTCTCTCTGTGTCTCTCTCTCTCTGTGTGTGTGTCTCTCTCTCTCTATCTCTGTATGTCTCTCTCTCTCTCTGTGTCTCTCTCATACAGTCATTCAGATCTTACAGCTTTTTACAGGACTCCCCTCCCCCCACTCCATTTTAAAATAAAAGCCCCACAGAGTGAATTCTAACTGGAATGCTTGTGATGAAGCCTGTCATTTAATAACCTCTGTATGTGTGTTTCATACTTTCTGATTCTGTCTCCTACTCCTCTCTCCCCCACCCAGCCCCACCCTTTCAAAATAAAAGCCCTATGGATTAACTGTATTTAAACGATAACTAGTACTTATTCTAATGCCAGTAATACTTCTACTACTAATAATACTTCTACTACAACTACAACTTCTAGTGCTACTACAAATATCACTACTGTTGACATTTTTTAAGCCACAGAAACCGTTCAAAAATCAAAATATTCAGCTCTTTCAGGAGAGGGGTGATATGAATTTTGATATTTGTAATCTTTAAATTCTTTGAAATATTAAGCTATTTGCAATTTTCTTTTGAATGGGATCTCTATGGAGAAAATCTTCAAATCCTGTTAAACTTCTTCGACTTTCAAAGCCTTCTTCATACTTTCAGCTACATATGACTTCATATTTGTAATCTTTCAACTTTTTGAATTATTAAGCTTTTTGCAATTTTTTTTAAATTGGATATCTATTTTCAGCAATGTTTTTGAGATTAATTTCAGCTTTCAGCATTCCAACGCATTTTCAGCAGGAAATGCATTTTCTAGTTTTGAAAGTTATCATACAACATGACCCACTGATCAAACACAGCTAGACCGGCTACAAAAGCTAGTTTTTGAACTGAAAATACCCATTTCTGATCCATTGTGCATCTGGACTTCTAACATAGACTTCAAAGTTTTTGGAGACCAGGCCTCATCTTTCAATTCCTTTTGGATGTTTAGATATTCAAACCAGAAGACTTTGCACATTTGTTACGAGGCAGGTGCGTAGGAGAGAGAGGAATAGATCAAAAGTTGCAAACAAAATCCTGCACGCTCTCTAACTAACTTTTTTGCGAGGTTACAGCGACGGACTTTCATCAGTTGAACGTTGGAAATAAATGTACGTTTTGAAAGGATGATTAGATATAACCACTGTCTTTGATTCTAGTGTGTGTGATACATGCAGTGATGTCATATATTGCCTGTCAATTCTTTACACCTGCTTTGCAGTGAAGGTGGCTGACTCAGTACTCACTTAACAGGGATCTCAGTGACCGACAGTAGGCCGGCCCCTTCCATAGTGAACACGCCACCCTTCAGAGGAACTGGTAGAGGATTGGTGAAGGAGATGAAGGCTGTTACTTGTTCCTGTTGAACAGCCTTCCCAGGCACCTGGAACATAGACGACAGATGTTTGATCAGGGTACAAATGACAATGTAGGACATCACAGTCACAAAATATCAAACATCAGGAACTAAATCTAGAGCCTGGGTTCTTCAGTGAAATTGCAGGCAAGGTTCTTCAGTTCCTAAAATGGTTGCTGGGCTCCAAGAAAAGTTCAGAAATCCAAGGAGATGTCAGCTGATTGCAAATAAGTCCTCGTGTGGTTATATACAGAAACTTCAACCAAACGTGGTCACGGAAGAACATTTTGAAAGCTAACATTAAGATCTTAGATATCAAACAGGCCGACAAATGTGCTGATTTTTAAATTACATAAAAAATTTTTCCATGACTGTTGAATCTGTTGAAACATCCTCAAAGAATGATTTGTGAGATGTTTGTCACGCAGTTAAATCTCACATATGAAACATCAAACTCTTACGTAAATCTTATTTTATATTAACTGAGACGTGCACTCGTAGTTTCAGTCTAATCAGTCCTCTACCTTTCATAAACACATCACACAAGCATATTAAACCTTCTAAATGCTACTATGACCTCTGGGCGTGCTCAGTGTGTATTCACCTGTACGAGGAGTTCAGGCATGCTCAGTGGGATGTTGGCCACGGTCATGATGGGCTCGCTCTCTCCCGGAGCCTCTAAGAGGGCTTTCACCCTGATCGGATTGTGTTCAGAGACACACTTGGCATAGTCGTCATAGTGCAGACGCAGCACTTCCTTGTGGGCTGAACACATACACATTTTTTGTAAAAAATTGTATATCATGGTGCACCAGAGACCTTTTTATGTATATTTTGAGCTACCTTGGTAAGCTGGCACTGTCACACTGACTGTTTGTCTCTTGCACTCCCCTCGGTGGATAGAGTTGTAAGTTACAGCGGTGATCAGCACGGTCAGCTGACCATGAGCCTCTCTGCCTCCTTCATTCTTCACCTGCAGACAGAATGGATTCATGACTGGATGAATGGACTGACCGCTGTATGTGATCACTCTCATGTTATATCACACAATGTCCATAAATCAGAACACACGTACAAGGAGGAACATGAGATACATGACGTAATTGAGCCTACTTCTTCTATCATGTCATCCATCCTTTCATTCAGCTACAGTCGGAGCACGACATACCTCAACAATCACATCAAAGTCTGTCCCAAATACAGGCTTAGCATGCTTGATTGACAGCTTCAGTTGTCCTGGTTCTGCGCTCTCATTGGTCGGCTCCGTGACCCGGCGTCCCGCCTTCTCATACACCTCTCTCTCCTTCTTGGAGCCTGTGGAGAAGATGTTGGTCAATGACAACTGATCCTAAGCATGGGCACAGATGAGTCTGAGCAGATATTTCACACATTAAACTGTGGAAGTTACAGAAAGCATGGAGCTTCAGAGCATCCATCAGTTAAATGCTCAATCAGTTTTATGATTTCTCTTCAATCACAAGTCTTACAATCAGAAGATTAAACTGGGGGAGCCTACACATTGTTGGTGAATGCTGTATCCTAAACTGAATGTGATTATAGTCAATAACATACTGATAGTTTATCAGTATGGCTTCTGTAAATTTCTGCAATCACTGATCTACTCCTCTGTGTGGGACCTTCCGACTAACCTTCAGGATATTTGTACTGTAGAGTGACATCTTCTCTCTGGTTGCCGTAAACACTTTTGGTGCTGATATTCCTCCCCACACTCGCCTGGTCCACTTTGATCTGTAACGACAACAACAATCATCATCAGCACCGTTCTTTTTTTTATTCTTTGGCTTTAAAAAGTGCAGATGCTTTTTAACTTGAGCACATATGAGTGTGAATCAAAACAAAAGACATCCACCTTCCGTCGTCGGCCATCGCGTTGGATGATCCATTGGACGATGTCAGCGTTCACCTCGGCGAAAACAAACGGAGCATCGTACTTTACTCCCAGATTTCCCTCCTTGATGGCCGTCACTGGACACGGACCGCAGCAAAACTCACCTAAAGAGTGGAAGTACATATTTCTTTCAGTCACTTTCTGCATGATTTTTTTTTAAAGATGGTATTTCAATTTGATTATCAGGCTGATAGGAAACACTAACCAGCCTCAGATCTAAAATATCACAACATGGTCCCACAGAAAGCTAGCTGTGACAATCCTGGGAACGGTTTAAAGCGATGAAAATCAACAATAAACAGGTGGGATGTACATCGTTTAGTTTTCAATGTGGCCACAGTGAGACATGTCTTGTGAAACCACAGATAGACAGTTAAGTAGGAGAGCGGTGAATAACAGAGATTAGGTTAAGAATCAGGAACGTACCAACACTCAGTTCTTGAGGGGTCGGGTCCAAAACCTGCCAGCCGTCATTTCCTTTGGGAAGATCACCTCTTCTCATCCAGGACTCGACCCAGCAGTGGAAGTTCCTAAATTCGTGAGGAGAGGAATGGAGGATATAATTCATTACATGAGATGATGGAACGTTTACTACTAAATGTTATTCAGAATCTATGTGTGACTGTGTGTGTGTGTGTGTGTGTGTTGTGTGTGTGTGTGTGTGGTCCTACCAGCTACTGTCTGCCTTGTTTCTTTCGTCAATTCTCTCCAGTCTTTCATTTAGCAGGATGTCGATAGAGAGGTTTCCATCGACGTCATGGGCTGAAGCGAAGTTGGTTATGAGGCGTGTTGGGATTCCCAGACAGCGCAGCACTGTGAACATAACACATATCAGACTGGGACAACTCATTCTTCTGTTCCTACCTACATTCCTTTCCATCCTTACTTACATTTTTTTATTTGTCCCACCAAATTGGCTTTTGTCTGTTGATACTAAGGTTTTAGAGTATTGGAGACCCACACTTTATGCTAAGCTACGTGCGCCAGCTGCTGGTTGCAGCTACGTAATCACCGTACAGAGTGGAAAATTCACAAAATGATTCTGCGGCTGCTAAATTTGCACAAATTAGACGATAAGAAAACATGTAATTCTAGCATCTCGGGGCTCCTGTGCTATTTGCACATTTTTTAAAAATTAGATAATATGCATACATTTCTTTGTGAACCCGAGAGTGGTATCCGTCTTCTTAGCTAACTCTCGTGAAGAAAGCAAATAAGTGGTGTTACCAAAATATTCCTCTAAAAACATGCCTTATACAGCCAGTAGCACTCATGGGGATCGTTCAATCATGCAGCAGTGAAATCTGTGGAGGCCTCACCTGTGCAGGCGACGGCAGCAAACACCCAGCACTGGCCATATTTGACCGCCCTCACCCCGGCCTTGCTCCACTGTTGGAGGATCGGCACGCTGCCGTTCCATTTGTACGGTGGGACTCCACCAGAATACGGCTCCACCCAGCGACCGGTCAACACACCCCGGTCACCGTTAGAGTTCACCTGGACGGGTGGAGACAACATGTCGAGGAGAAATCTTAATCTCTGCATGAAGCAGAAGGTTGAATAGGTAAGATTTTCTGATATATATATAATATCTTTCTGACAATATGTGTATAGGACTGTATGTAGGGTTCATTTGACAGTAAAACAGTGAGTAAGTATGACAACTCCTCTTTGGGGTCCTATTGATCTGTTTTGATGTTATTTCCGGGAAGGAGCTACTCTCCCCAGGTGTTTATAACAATGAATGTAAAAGCTTTTATGAAGCGCATATTGGTTAGATCAGTAAAGTATCATATGTTCCCACTCAGACAATAAAATGCCTTTTTTTGTTGAAGGTTGTTAAACCTTCAGTGTTGTTATAGCAGAGAGTGAAAGAGATCGTCACCATCGCAGTGATTATCCTGCTGACATAGACGGGGTCAGATCTGAGCTTGATGTCCATCTCTGAGTTTTTCAGGGCATCCTTGGAGTTGTCCAAGACTTCAAAACAGATGTCCATCACATAGTCCTCAAACTGAGGGACAGAGAGTCACAAGTGAGACGGACAGAAAACACGAGGGATAAGCAAAGCAAAGTAAGGTTGGTTGTTGAACAGGAGAGGCTTTGCAACTTTTTTTAAAACAGATTTCAAATCACATTTGTTTCCCATCGGTCAATCTGTGTCTTGAACCACCTCCCTGTCTGTCTGTCTTTGGGCCTTCTCTCCGTTTGTCTTCCTCTCTGCGAGCTGTGAAGGAACAAGCCCTTGTTTGTGTGGTTTGGTTACATTCTCTCACCTCCCATCCAGAAGTTTCCTCCGCCAACAAACACATTTCCTGATCCAGCTGAAGCACCCAAGTGTCCACTGTCACACTGCTGTGACAATTCGCACAGGCCAACTACTGGCCTGACAGACACCGATGTACTCAACCCATTCACGCATTGTACGTGTATGTGTGTGTGTGTGAGAGAAAGAGAGCTACCTGTCCATAACTCCAGGAAATACTCGTTATGCTATCCCAGGACCCCATGTAAATGACTCCATCTTCATTCATAACATACTCCTGGAGCAGACTCTCATCAGGGAGGTACACCACGTCATCTGGTACACACACACACACACACACACACACACAAAGCAGAAACAACAACATAAATTTGCATTATGAATTATTTCATTATTATCATAGCGTTTGAGGGCCTCAATTAGAAAAACATGACACTGTTGTGAGAATCTCCATAATTTGGTGTTTGGATGATGCTGGTGATGATAAATGCTCAGACGGGTTGAACCTGTCGCACGATTGTGACACTGAGTACAAATTAAAAATGTCAGGCAAAGCATTATGACGTTTAAAAGCTGTCGTGTGTGAATGTGAAGTCAGTCCTCTTGGAGAAAGCACATAGCGGACAGCGTGTGCACAATGCTTTATGTTTTACCTTTGCACCACGGGTTGAAGAGCAGGTGGAACTTCATTTTGTCGGTCTTCTCTAAAATGCGTCCATCAGGTGACATCATCAACACAGCCAGACGGTACTGGCCAATGATAGCGTCCGGTGGACTGTGCAGAGTCAGCAGCATTTCATCCTGCGCTCCTTGCTGGTTGAACCACCACTTGTCTCCGGCCCCACGCTCCTTCTGAACTTTGATCACCACCTCGTCTTTCTTACCTGAAGAAACATTAAAAACCATTTATATAGTTCATGAAACAGAGTGTTGCACCGTCGATTCAGCTTCTTGCTGTTTATCTGAGCCAGAATCACAAAGTATTGCATTAGTGGTCTGCGTAGGACAAGTGAGGGAAATACACTTTGTCACCATAAAGTAAATGGAGGATTCAGGACAAGAATTATTTTTCTTTACAGAAGAACACTGTAGTTTGGTTCTAGGACTGACTAACTATTAACTAACTGTAACTTAACTACATTTGTTCTCTATTCTTTTTTTATGGGGCTCAGGATATCTAGCAACACAAAGGTTGTCTTACGAAAGCTGTTTAATATTAGATAGATAGTTACTTTATTCATCCCGCAAAGGGACATTTTTTCCGCTACAGCAGCATTTATGGTACAGGTAAAGCAATAAAGTGTGAAACGTGTTTCATGTTCATGTTCGACATGATTTAAGTGTTGGGATTCAATAATAAGCTCTGCTGTAGCAATGACATGGTAGTGAATCTGGTAAAAGTGACTAATTATTAAAAGTTATAGAATGATGGAGCTTGCTTGGAAGAGAATAATACACTCCGGTCCAGAGGACAGGCTAAACTGCTGGTCGAAGGATTGAATCGACTGCAGTCAAAATGTATACTTACTTGCTGAATACGTTTTTTTGTTTTGTGTTGAACATATTTTTGTCTTGCTAGGGTTCACTATTCACTTTGTAAATGGAGACTAGCTCAGATTGAACCCCCCCGCAGTATCTTCTCAGTGACACTGTACTCACCAAGGTGCAGGACCAGTTCCAGGTGGTGTTTAGGAGGCAGAGTCTCAGAGCACTGCACAGTTATGGAGAACGGTTGACCCCTGCGGACAATCAGGCGCTCCCTATCGATCTCCCTGGTGCGGTGAGCCAAGTTGTTTTCCCGACTTCTCAGATTCACATCCATAATCAAACCTAAAAGAGACAAAGATTAACAATCCATAAACTGTGTCTGTGGTCGGCTGTCTTGTTGCCAAATAAAATATTGGCAGCGATAGAAGAGTTTCACCTAGTTTCACCTTTAGAGAGTTGGACATTTTGGGAAAATACACTCATTCACTTTCTTGCCAAGAGTTGGATGAGAAGATCATTACATCACCGTAGAGTAAATAATATGAAGGACACAATTAGCTGAACTGAGTTAAGCATAAAGCCTAATAACATCTACCTACCAACACCTCTAAAGCTCACTGATAAACACGTCATATTTTGTTTGTTTAATCCGTACAAAAACCTATGTGTCAAAACGACAAGTTGTGATCTAACAGAGGTTTGTGTGAAAATGTGTTTGCTTTTTCCATGCCAAGCTCAGTGACTTCCTGGAGTCTTGACATCACTATGACATTTCCAGGCAACTAGCGGAGATACCAATGAGATCCTGTTAATTAGTAAGGTTTAAAGGTTACATTTTGTTACCCGTTGACACAGCCATGGTAGTTGTATCCCTGTTTGCAGTTGTTATGCTAACCTAAGCTAACTGTCTCCGAGTTCAGACATTAGACATGTTCTAATCTACCTCCCCGCAAGAAAGTGAATAAGTATATTTCCCAAAATGTTTACGATAAATGTAACTCAACCAACGTACTGTAGCATGGTGGTATGCCAAAAGCAAACAAATATATATATTTAAATTTCCTTTTAAATGTAGCCTCCTTTGGCCAGTCGGATCCCTGTTTTAGCCAGACTTGTACTTGCTGCAGGAATTAGGATGGGTCATATCACACCCAAGTGTCGAGTCATGCATCAGCACATTTTTCACACACATAATAATCTCCCATACAGTTTGTAATACGGACTGCAAAGAGATAGAGGGAGCAAGATATATAGACAAAAAGCACTAACGACAGATAGATAGATAGACAGACAGACAGATAGAACAATAAATAGTAAACTTACCTCTGATGTTTGCCATAGCTTCTTCCTATACACGTATAGTGAAATGTTGCCCCTCGGGTGTCTTTGCGCTCTTCTTTTTGGTGTCCATCCCAGTCCTGTATTTATACACACAAAACTGTCCCTCCCACCTCTCTGACACACACTCACCCTAAAACACTCACTCACTCCACCCCATCTCCCCTCTGTGACCTCTGACATCACTTTGGGTGTGTGCATGAGTGAGAGTGGTTGCTGTGTGTGAGTGATAGTTCAACATTTTTTGAGGGGCCATTGCTCTAACTTGAAAAAAGGCATCCAGCTATAGCTAGTACGAAAATTTGTTTTAGTTGTTGTTTGAGTTATTAAGACTGAGAAATGTGTACAAATATATATAAATGTATAGAATTTCAGGACATTTGATGCTGAGCCTGGACCTCAGTATGAGGGTTCTTCCCCTGGAAATGTTTTGCTTTACAAACACGCTCTATTGTTTACTTTCCGGACTAATTATGTATTATGATGTTGAAAATATTAGTAGTTGTTCGTAATTAGTATTGGTAATAAGTATAGTTATTAGTTAATAAATGTATGTATGTTAACAGTGGTGGAATTTAACTAACTACATTCTCTGAAGTACTCAGGTACTTGTATTTGAATATTTTATTTTTTAATTTGAATTGTCTGATTCTTCTACTCCACTACAACTCAGATGTTGATATTGTACAATGTATTCCACTACATTTATTTAATATTTGAAGTTGCTTTGCAGATCCAGATTAATAATACAAAATATAATCAACTAATAAATGATGATGTAGTATTATAGATTAAACCACAATGCAGTATATAAAGTAATTTAAATCAGCTCCAACTTCATCAGCTGCAACATTAAAGTGATGAACAGATTAACGCATGAATAACTATGATTCAATAATATAATGAATATTATTCTGGGCCATTCTGTACAGGAAGAACCTTTACTTTTGGTACTTGAAGTATATTTTGATGCTAATACTTTTGTACTTGAGTGATATTCTGAATGCAGGACTTTTACTTCGAATGGAATATCTTACACTGTAGTTTCACTACTTAGGTAGAGATCTGAGTAATTCTTCCATGTTAACATTAGTTTATTGAAATAAAATATGAAAAAGGTTAATTTCACTCACTCACACAATTTTCAGAAATAGTTCCTACAGTGTAGTGTGTACATTGTTCTCCTCTTCTACTCTTATGACAGTAATTATACAATTTGAGCTTTTGCTTAGCATTGGCCTCTTAGTTTGACTTGATATATTCATTCACCCATTCATTCAGTTGAATCACTCAACACATCTGAGGTGTGGGTGTTGATTTTAAGGTCTAGAAAAAGGCTGGTTCTGCTTTGCATTGTGGAAATATTGCAATCGCAACATGACCTTTCAGTCAGCATTTGGGAAAGAACCTGCCTTTTCCCCCCAAGACAAAACATACTGTATGTTTTGCTGAATACTTGCTAATAGTCAAGAATATACTCATTAAATTCTGGACTTTTGAACCACTACACTTCCTTACCAACAACAACAACGGTACATACGATATTCCAAACTGGATATAAAAAGCATCAATCAGCATAGCAAAATGAAGAAGTTAAAAACTACAGCAAGTGATCAGTAAGAATGAACTTTAAAACGAATAAACACACACACACACACACACATACACACAATGAGCACAGTACAACAAATAGCATAGATGATAAATACAACCACCCAGTCCACACATATACAGACATTGAATAGTGAGGATAGTCACTACAGTGCTACAATGGTGACGTACACTGACACACACTCTAACGCTTTCACTGGAAAGGTGATGTATCATATACATGCCGCTTGTTAGTGACTGACTCAGCTCAAGATACAGGTCCACATGACCTCATTGTGGTGGATCAGGCTACAAAAATGCAAGAAACTACACTTCCCATTCACTAACAAGGACCACACCAATAACAGTATGAGTTTAGAGAGGTTTATTGCATAGTGGAATGATTGTTAGATTCAAGAAGCGGAAGGGGTCGAGGGATGAATAGATATAGGGTAGAGGGATGAAGGGATGTGGGGTAGGGATGAAGAGATGAAGGGATGAGGGGTAGGGGTCGAGGTAGAGGGATGTAGGGTAGGGGTAGGGGTAGAGGAATGAAGGGATGTAGGGTAGAGGGATGAAGGGATGTAGGGTAGGGATGAAGAGATGAAGGGATGTAAGGAAGAAGAAGAGGAGGAGGGTTTGTAGGAAGGAGTTTAGGCGATCGAAGGGGGACCGTTGATGTCCGGTGGCTGGCGGGAACGGAGACTGTAGAGTGGGGCTTGTCTCTTCAGAAGCTCTGGCAGTGCAGTCCCCTGTCGTTCCTGTAATCCTGTGAGAGAGAGAGAGGAGAGAGAGAGAGAGAGAGAGAGAGAGAGGGAGAGAGAAATATAGGAGGACCAAAACGGGGTTGGGGGGGGAGGGATGTGAAGACAAGAGTCGAAGAGGAAGTGAACAGGTTCGTTGTGCTTAAATACTCTGTGCAGAGGAAATTAGCTGTGTTCTGGGCGTGGCCCTGTTCCTGAACAAAGTTTATAAAACTACATTAAAGCAACTCCCTAGCATTCCTGTCTGCGTTGTAAACACCAGCATCTTTACATGTCCATGACCTCAGACTTGGATTGTACAAGCCCACCCTGAAATACTTGAAGTCACTTGAATAATTTTCATTTGACAGAAAACATTATACAACTCTGGTACACCCCAGTACCAGTTAAGTCTTTCTTTCTATGAGTGCCATGCCTCTTTTATGCATTTGTGCTTAAAAATGCCTGTAGAAACGCCTTCTCGTGTTAGATCGGACCGTTACATTAAGCAAAGTATAGCAAACATTCCGTTGAGTAAACATCTTCTTCCGGAAAGTTCAGCTGTGAAAGGCTGGGATGGTCATGTTTCGGGAAAACGAGGTAACTGACCCCAGCCTCCCGCAATCACACCAAAGTGTCAGGGACTTAAAGGGCAATGCTTCATTGGCCTCTACCACTCTTTCTAACACACACACACACACACACACACACACACACACACACACACACACACACACACACACACACACACACACATAGACACTGACGCATACAGAAATGTCAACTCTGTGACACAAGAGGAAGTGCTTTATTTTCAGCACCCGTTTCTTACATCAGCATAACAGCATTAGTGTGTAGGCTTATCTCAGACGAGTTCAAACACAGGGGACAGTACATTGCCAAATCAAAAATACATAATTTTCCTCTAACGTGCTATTTATCAATCTATATTGTTTTGGTGAGAGTTGTTTTGGAAATATTGGCCATAGAGTTGTCTGCCAAATTAAAACACATTTGAAAAACTCAACAGCAATGTCTCTTTCCAGTAATCATGACCCGGTTACTCAAGATAAAGCATAGATCTGGTTGAAAGCAGTTTGACAAGGTGTGTGGTTTATCTTAAGTAACTGAGTATTTTGGGTGAACTATCCCTTTAACACCGTTATAAGATACATCTCTTTTCAATTTCAATATCAGGTCCTTTGCATTTATGTCATCCTGAGATTCAGACATAACCAGCCCGTCACTCGGTCTGCAGTGCAGATCAGTATCTTCCATTTCACACAGTTTAGTCAAATCAAAAATAAATCCTAACATGATTTTTTGTGCTTAATTAACAGGTACAGAAAGCAGTGAGAGCCTGATCAGCTAAGGCATTACAATAGTTTATCTGGGATCTAGGACAAAGGATCTTAACACATGGAGTATTCACAAAGACACTTATTTGAAGAAAAACAAAAGTCAGGTATTTTACTTAAATTCTACAAAAAGATAGAAAAAGACAAAAAGTAAATATTTAACACAAATGTGTGGCAGCAGCTCTTTTAAATGATCTATTCATGTTCAATAGTGTTTTTCATTCGTTATACTAACAACTTGTTCATGTCAATTTAAGTTTATACCATATTTAGTTAGTATAATTAATGTATTTTGTACGGCATTATAACCGGTATTGCTAAGCACAATATTTATACCCGTACACTTGTAGAAATGAATATCAGTACAGAAGGACTTAGTTTATCCGTTGTCATTGATGGTGAAACATGCGTTTTCAGAAGAGGAATGAGCTCTTCAGAGAGAGTGAGGTGGCTCTTAAAAGAGCCGTTGTGGTTTGTGGATCAGCAGACAGTTTAAGCTCGCTCTCCGCGGATGCGACGGGCCAGCTGGATGTCTTTGGGCATGATGGTGACCCTCTTGGCGTGGATGGCGCACAGGTTGGTGTAATTGTAATTGTAATTGTATTGTAATATGTTTGAATTAAATAGTTGTTGTGTGGGTGTGTTGAGAAGAAGAGGTAAGAATTTACATTTAACTGTGCAACCCTGTCCTTTGAAATAAAAAACAAAAAAATAAATCTTGTAACATTTTAAGAACCATTAAAGTTATTTATTCCAGTGAAGGAGTCGTTGGTAATGAAATCCTTTGTTCTCGGCTCCCTCCAACAATGCCTCTACATAAAGGCAGTTTAGTGCAGTACAAAACCTTTCATCTCTCATAATTACACTATTAGAATAAGCTGCAACCTTTTTTTTTGCTTTACTTAGTGTTCTTGTCAGACAATAAATCATTTCCCCCTTTTGTTCCCTCTAGATTGATGTAAACCTGTATGTTTTATAACTTTGTATCACCGACAGTAATTTAGTCACTCAAACATTAAAGACATCTGCTCACAGGAACGTTTAGGTTAGCACCGTGGATACTTCGTAATGCAACAGTAGACTTTACGTTATTAAAAAAGAAGAACAAGGGTAGAGCGGATCATTTCAATTGGCATACATACAGGCACATATCGACAGTTACCACAGTTATATCCAGGTTTTTACAGATGCATCAAAGAATTTAGGAAACAAGGTAGGAGTGGCATTTACTGTCCCAGAATTTAATATTAAAATAGGTAAAATGATCAATGAGGGACTATCAGTGTACACAGGGGAAATGCTGGCAATAATGTTCGCACTACAGTGGATAGAGGACACAAGACCATTGAGGGCAATCATTTGTTCAGACTCAAGCTCATCATTAGCCAGCTTACAGAACAGCCATTCAGACAGTAGACCAGACATCCTTATTGAAATACAACAAACATGATACAGAATTCAAATGATGGGTCTGACAGTCATATTCCTATGGGTACCAGCACATGTTGGGGTGATAGGAAATGAAATGGCAGATAAAGCTGCAAAAGAGGCCACAACAAATAGCTGTACTAATGTTGCAGTCAGCTTCAGTAAATCAGAAGCAAAACGTATCATTAAACAGAGGTTGAAGGAAAGGTGGCAGAAGCAATGGGAAGAAGACAGGAAAGGACGATGGTTTTACCAAGTTCAGAGGAAAGTGTGAGAAATGAGATGTGCAGGAAGGAACAGGAGAGAGGAAACGGTGATATCAAGGCTTAGATTTGGTCATACAGGCCTAAACGGTATGCTTAAAAAAATAGGTAAACATGAAACAGGGAAATGCGACTATTGTGAGCAAGAGGAAACAATAGAGCATGTAATTGTACAATGTCAGAAAAATGAGCAGGAAAGAGGGCAGCTGATTGGAGACCTCGGCAAGTTGAAGGTACGGTTTGATATAGTGGATATTCTGCAAAATAACTCAAAAAGTCAGTGTTATCAAGTATTATTTCAATATCTTAGATTAATTAATATTACTAAGAAAATATGAGCTCGTTGTTTTGTTTTGTTTCTTTTTTCTTTTCCTTTTGAATTTACATTTTTATATAAGTAGCCTATTGGACATCCTGATCCACACTCCACACCAGTTGGTGGCGGTAATGCACTAATTCATTGTTTGCCAACCGCCAATAAACCTCAAACAAGAAGAAGAAGAAGAAGAAGAAGAAGAAGAAGCACGTTTAGGAGGTCATTTGCGCATGCTCAGTCCCGCTCAGAAGACAGCCAATCCTATGCAAGCAACAGCACAGTCTAATTTGCATCAAGTTGATATATATAGACCGCCCTGTGCTTCTGGCAACATCTTCCGACTCAGAAAAAAATCCGGAATCATGCCTGACACCACCATAAAAGCGCCCAAGAAGGGCTCCAAGAAAGCCGTTTCTAAGACCGCTGCAAAGACCGGCAAGAAGAGGCGTAAGAGCAGGAAGGAGAGCTACGCCATCTACGTGTACAAGGTGATGAAGCAGGTCCACCCTGATACCGGCATCTCCTCCAAGGCCATGGGCATCATGAACTGCTTTGTGAGCGACATCTTTGAGCGCATCGCCGGTGAGGCCTCTCGTCTGGCTCACTACAACAAGCGCTCCACCATCACTTCCAGGGAGATCCAGACCGCTGTCCGCCTGCTGCTGCCCGGTGAGCTGGCCAAGCACGCGGTGTCTGAGGGAACCAAGGCCGTGACCAAGTACACCAGCTCCAAGTAAACACCTGATGGAGACCAACAACACAAAGGCTCTTTTAAGAGCCACCCACTTCATCTAAAGATTACTTCCTGGTGTCATTAAGGTTTAAAGAGGTTCATTTAACCACATTTAAGTATTACCTTGGTAGAATTAAGGAATTGCCCTTAATATTGAATATAGTTATTACTGTAATGGTGCAAGTTGGCAACTGCCCAAACTACACTATCGCACACATGCAAACTATTTTAAGCTGCACTGTTGTCAACAAGCACAATATGTCATTCAATTTCTAGTGAGGTGCTCGTCTACAGATTGTCTTGTATTAAATTATCACTATAACCTGCTTTTTAGAGGCTGATGGACAAAAATATCATCTAGAAAGTAAAAGATTTTAGGATCTTAATGTAGGTGCTCAGTAAACTTTGAAGTTCAGTGGATACTCCTGAAGACATCAGCCACTAACTGTCTGGAGATCTGGTTGAGTTTTATCTCTTTGTATTTTATTCTTTCACGCTTTTACATATGATTTCATTTATTTTAAGATTATACATCCCTTATTTTTATTGAGGTTTTCATTTCTATTTTACATGTGCATGCAATTATTGGTTTTATTATATATATATTATAATTAATATATATATGGTTTTACAGAGCAAGTAGGCTTCTCAACCTGTCAGCCTTCTGTCTCCTGTGAAGCTTTGTAGCTCAATCTAGACGCTCACAATCTTGAACTTCCAGAAAAGATAAATTGATGCAGCTGCTCACATTTACTGGATTTAAAACTGACATTTATGTTTCGTCTTGTGTTGCCACCTACAGTCAGTCATCTACAAATTGTTACTATTTGATACTTGTTAAGTATAGTGTGTAACTGAGCAATGAAACTTCCTTAAATGTGTCATTTTTCTCCCTTTAAAAACAAGTAACCGTTGTCTGCTCTTAATAACTTATGAAAAACCAGTAAAATTGTAATAAATTAGGCGAGTGTTGCTGAATAACTATTGTTTACTTGTCGTTTGTCTCTATATTCTGATACAAAGCTTGTTATAACATTAAGAATAAACAGGAAAATGCTCTTTATGAAGATGTGGGTGGCTCTTAAAAGAGCCTTTTATAGGAGCGTTGGTACTTCAGACTGATAACAGCTCACTTCTTCTTGGGTGCTGCTTTCTTGGCTTTGGGCTTGGCAGCCTTCTTTGCGGGGACTTTCTTGGCTACGGGGGCCTTTTTGACCACCTTCTTGGGGCTCTTGACCACCTTCTTGGGGCTCTTGGTGGCCTTTTTGGGGCTCTTGGCTACCTTCTTTGGGCTCTTGACGGGTTTCTTGGCCGCTGCGGGTTTCTTTGCCTTCTTGGGTGATTTCTTAGCGGCTGCTGCTGGTTTCTTTACTGCCGCTGTCTTGGTCTTTTTAGCCGCTGCGGGTTTCTTAGCTGCGGGCTTCTTGACTGTAGGAGCGGTTTTCTTTGCCGGTTTCTCGACAGCCGTCTTGCTCATCTTGAAGGAGCCAGAGGCCCCGGTCCCCTTGGTCTGGACCAGAGTCCCCTTAGTCACCAGGCTCTTGATGGCGGTCTTGACGCGGTTGTTGTTCTTCTCCACATCGTATCCATCGGCGGTCAGAGCCTTCTTCACGGCGGCAGCAGACACGCCGCTCCGCTCCTTGGATGCGGCCACAGCTTTAACGATGAGCTCAGCGACGCTGGGACCAGCCTTCTTCGGCCTGGACACCACCTTCGTCGCTGCTTTGGCCGCCGCGGGGGCTGGAGCTGGAGCTGCTTCTGCCATTTTCTGTCGATGTGTTTGTAGTCACGAGAACGAGAGTCTGACTGACTGTTGAAGAGCTCAGAGCACGGGGCTGCACTTAAACACACCATGAGAACCGTGGAGACTCAACCCAGCCCGGGACTCCTCAGTGCAGTCTGAAAGCAGAGTCACTTGTGTTTTCTCTTCACTGATAAAGACTCAAAACTAAATGTGGAAGAAGTACTGAAGGCTGACGGTGAAGGGAGCCGATAGCGGACTAGTGTCTCTTCATATTGAAGTCATGTAGAGCTCTGATGAACTCTGTGTTGTGTTTGAGGAGCCTCCAAACCTCACCTCCTCACCGCCGTGGACACCACTGATCAGCGGCTTTTCCCACTCATTTCTCTCTAAAAATGATTTAAAATGCATCAGAGCTCCATCAAAAGTCGTTTTCCAACTGGTCCACATGTTTGTTCAGAGTCTCGATGTAAAAACAACCATCTGATGTTGATCAGTGTTTAATAAACTGAAGTTATTCTGGGAGCAGCAAACACACTGATGATGGTCGAGGCTTATGGTGCAGTTCAGCCAGACTTCCTATCAGAGCTGCTCACTGTGAACATGTCCTCTGCTGATAATAACTTTTAATAGAAATAGTTATACTATTAATGATCAAACACACTGACAAATAAATGCAATCTGTCTGGGAGAGCAACGTAGTGCTTCAAATGTTACAGTAACACGGTTTCATTGATACTGTCAGAGCTAAAGAGATATTACATGTATTCTGCTGAGTTATACAGCAGATCAAATTGTAGAGAAATTAAATATACTATCTGTAATTTTTCTAACAATGTCAAACACTATTACCATACATTCTATTAATATTTTCATTATTATACTCTGTAAACTGCTGAGGGTATGCTCCTCTTGACACTTTACCGCTTGTTTGATCTATTATAGCTATTCTATTCAACCCCGCTTTAGTTTTTTTTTACGTATTGTGATTGCTCCCCGAGTTGGTATACGGTGGACATTTGTTCAAACAGAGCTTACCTGCTCTACTGGAGTCCTTGTTCTGTGATGATGTCTATTGGTTTTTGAACTGTTCATATACGACCATATTCTGGACAAAGGGCTTGACTTCATGTGCCTAACAGAAACCAGGGGACTACTCTGTGCTTAATGAAGCATGCTCCGCTGGCTATAATGGAGAAAGCCCGCAGCTCTGGTCGTGGTCGTGGACTAGCCATCATTTACTATCTATATTGTGTCTGTGGCCCAATACAAAATAGTTGATGTGTGATATTGGGCTGATTTGACAGCTGAGATGAGTAAATGCTTTGTAGTTAGTACTGCGCCTTCCTAACCATTACTCTGACATAACAGCAGATGCGTTTGCTTCCGACTCACATCCCATCTTGAAATAAAGCTGGATCAGATGGTTTCATAAAATAAAATTGTTTTCAAAAACAGACCTGGACCGCCGGTAAAAAAAAAGTCCCAAAACCAAACTAAGTTCAGCCTCAGATATTACAATAGCTCGTCACAAACAGCCGCAGTATTTAACTGCAGTAAAATAGATAACACCAAAATGTTAATGGTTGTTTCACTTTCCTGCTCCCAGCTTTGGGTTGCAGTATTTCTTCCTTTATTAAACACTTAACCCAAACCCTAGTTGACCTGCTGACACATTAAGTAAATGGTGGTTTGTGTTTTCACAAGATGTACAGCTCTGTTAAGTGACCCGCGTTCTTCTCCAGGATACCAGCTCTTTCATTGAGGACGTGTGTGGCCCTTAAAAGGACCTTTGATGGTTTGATAACGAGCAGTTAGAGTTTAACCCCCGAAGCCGTACAGAGTGCGTCCCTGTCTCTTCAGAGCATACACCACATCCATGGCGGTCACCGTCTTCCTCTTGGCGTGCTCGGTGTAGGTGACGGCATCACGGATCACGTTCTCCAGGAAGACTTTCAACACACCGCGGGTCTCCTCGTAGATCAGACCGGAGATACGCTTCACTCCACCACGGCGAGCCAGACGGCGGATAGCGGGCTTGGTGATTCCCTGGATGTTATCACGGAGCACTTTGCGGTGACGCTTAGCGCCTCCCTTACCGAGTCCTTTCCCGCCTTTGCCTCTTCCGCTCATTTTCACTGGTCACAGTCTTCCAACCGAATAAAGTTCACTGTTTGGTTCCCAGTTATTTAAACCCTGCCTGAGGACGTGATAGAAGGCAGAGCCTGGGCTTTTAGTCTTCTTTGGATTTTAATTACAGTACAATAATTATCTCTTTGCTGCATCAGCGCCACCTGCTGAACAAAAGCCTAAATCAGGGACACCTCCTACGAGCAAGAGTGAAACGTTTTGTACTCAATAATGTACTTAAAAATTGAACCAAAGTACAACATCAAGGACCATCCTGATGTAACTCAATGTAGACATGTTGGCAGACAGTACTTGAGTATGCTGTCTGTTGTACTAGTTTCTTAGTGCTTTTCTCCCCCTTAAATCTGATGCCACACAATCAAATATATTTGTCCAGGCCACTGTCATCATCTAATTCAGGGGTCCTCAACGTTTTTCAGGCCAAGGACCCCCAAACTGATAGAGAGATGGAGCAGGGACCCCCGACTATATATATTGTATAAAATTGTGTTTTATATTAAACTGGGCCTAGTGCCATGTATAAACATACCTCTTTATTGTGCATTCAATACTAAGCTATTCAAATAATACACAGGTTCATATTTTCATGTTTTTATTTTAAACATGTGCAAGGTACAGTGAGTATGGCCGTGCCACTGCCATTTAGAAACATACCTTGTCAACTGATACCAATGCCAATATCAACATTGTCTGTCAATTGCATGATAATCATGCACACAAACTATTCAAATTGACGTTTCCATTTTGAAACATAAATGTGGAAACGAAAATGAGTGATGGCCTATTAGTGCCACTGCCATGCATAAACACACCTGTTATCATGCATACGATACTGAACTCTTAAAATAATGGACAGATTCATGTTTGGGGAAAAAAACAATATATATATATATTTTTTTTTTTTTTAATTGTCTAATCCAGGGATTCCCAAAGTGTGGTGAGCGCACCCCTGGGGGTGCGCGAGCTGCCTCTAGGGGGTGCGCGAGAGGAAAAATGTAATGGTGGTCTAATGGTGTAATAATTAATATTAAATATAGTTTTCACAAAATAAAAACATGAATGTAAGTTTGTCATTCTGGTGTTGACGATGATATGTCCCTTGAGGGTTGCCGTAGCAAAGGCGCAACCCCCGCCTCTGGCCAGAGAGAGAGAGAGAGAGAGAGAGAGAGAGAGAGAGAGAGAGAGAGAGAGAGAGAGAGAGAGAGAGAGAGAGATGCGTTGGGGAGAGACCGGGAGAAGAAATCGAACGGGAGTCAGAGGAAGATGAGACGGAGGAGACCGAACATAGGCCCATCGCGGAGTCAAGGTGAAAAAAAGAGGAAACGAGAGTGAGCATCAGACTGAGAAAAAAAGAGGAACAATTATGAAAATGATCTGAGTCTGAGCTTCACTTGGATTGGCAATGCAGATTGCCCAAAGCCAAGTCAAAAGCCCCTTACATTTTTATATCGAAATTGGAGGAGTTACAAAACAGCCAAAAACAACTGCAGTCTCATTCTATGTATGGTTAATTGTAAATTGTAAATTAAATGTGATGCAATCTGCCTCTGAGCCTGTGCGTGTGTCCTCGCCATCCTTATTGCTCTTTAAAAGTGACGCCTTGTGTAACTGGAATTTATTGAAACTTTGTTGCAGTGTTTCAGGGCTCGTTCGTTTGCTTTGTTCTGATTCAGGGATTAATATGATACAATGTTGCAGTTGCCCCTTTGTTTGGTTTGTGTTCACACTGCAACATTTAACAGCGGAATATTGTAAACAAACGCCACGCGAGCAAACTGTTCTCTCATTGGTCCGATTTCTATGCGGCTATAAATAGGCTCCGTTCCTTTTTTTTTTTAAGGTGTGGGGGATTGGGGGTGCGTGAACCCGGTCGGGATGTAGAAGGGGGTGCGTGGCCTAAAAAGTTTGGGAACCGCTGGCCTAATCAACCACACATTTCGCGGACCCCCTGTTGAAGACCTCTGATCTAAGTGTATATCCTATAGAAATTAAAATGTTTCTTCATACATAGATATTTAGTTGTAAAATCACCAAAAATAATGTATATGGCATTTTATTTTTAACTCAACTACAGTGTTTTTCCATTGACATCGGTCCAAGTGTAAGTGCATTTGATAAAACTGAATATTTATAGAAGATTGAGATAGAAGACTCCAAATGTCCTTTTTTACATTAGTTTTGTGACTTCACGATTTGTTCACCGAATAAGATGAATGCATGAATAACTTAAGGTCAAGATCATTTTTTTAGGGGTGGTGGAAACACAATTGATAAAAATGTTTTGGTCACTTGGGCTTTGTTACTGATGTTCTCCCATTTCTCAAACTGTTCTTTTTCCCCCCTCGTTTCTAGATCCAGTTAGATGTTTTTTTCCCACCATGACACCTTTCTTTTTTTTATTCCACTCAAAGAGCTTGGAGACCTCATCAAAGCAGTTTATAAAACCCTGCTGATAGCCATACAGGTGCTTTTAATTCTTCAGGTTTTCCTTATTCGTTACATTTCAAATTTGACAAAATAATATAATAGATCTTCGGGTTCCCTCTACCAGGGTGGCCAAACTAATACATGACACAGATGTAGTGCAGGTCAGTATCTGCTACTGGACCCAAACAGTAAATGTGGCACTTCAACAACAGATTCAAGTTTGAACACAACAGGAGTTATTCTTTAGATGAAGTGGGTGGCTCTTAAAAGAGCCTTTGTTGTTGGTCTCCATCAGGTGTTTACTTGGAGCTGGTGTACTTGGTCACAGCCTTGGTTCCCTCAGACACCGCGTGCTTGGCCAGCTCACCGGGCAGCAGCAGGCGAACAGCGGTCTGGATCTCCCTGGAAGTGATGGTGGAGCGCTTGTTGTAGTGAGCCAGACGAGAGGCCTCACCGGCGATGCGCTCAAAGATGTCGCTCACAAAGCAGTTCATGATGCCCATGGCCTTAGAGGAGATGCCGGTATCAGGGTGGACCTGCTTCATCACCTTGTACACGTAGATGGCGTAGCTCTCCTTCCTGCTCTTACGCCTCTTCTTGCCGGTCTTGGCCGCGGTCTTAGGCCATGTCCACACTACTCCGTTTTTACTCCGTATTTGCTACGTTTACACTGAGCAGCCACACTACGCCGGAGTTTTGGAGCACCCTAAACGGAGGGATCTGAAAACTCCGGCGAGGTTGGAGGTGTTTGAGAACTCCGGGGTTGCGTTTGCGTGTGGACGGTCGGATACGGATGTGCTTAGAAAAAATTACGCCCACACCCGTGTTCGCTACTGGATTGGTTCTTGGCAACCATGACGTCTCCGTCCCTGATTCGTCACACTCACTATCACATGACCCGTACCCGGAAGAAAACAAACTGGGCTACCAGCGATTCATTTCAACATGGATAACTAATTGCAAGCGTTGCTGCTAGCACAACAGCTAGCAGCAGCTATGCAGTAAAAGCCTGCATTTCTGTGGAGGAAGCAGCTGTTATTGGAGTGATTAGCGAGCGGCGTGACCGGCATCAGCCCTATGGAGCAGCTCGTTGTTTTTAGATTCTAATGAGAAGACACGCTGCTCTAACGTTTTACTTCTTCCGTTTGGTAGCCTTGAGAGACCTTAGTCTGTAAGTATGTATTTATGGAGCATGAAAATATGTACGTAGATATATTCTATTCGCGTGTTTAGTATAACATTTGTGTTGTATTAAATGCTAATCGCGGTTAGCATTTCTCCATTGGCGGTAATGTTAAAATTAGCTTAGAAGCTAGCTAGGCGGACATGTTACATGCTGGCTATATCATGGATTGTTGTTTTGTATTCGTGTAATGTGTATAGGGACAGTTCGTAAAGCCATATTTCATATTGTGCTTCCACAGTTTTACAAATAAAGATTCACACTGAAGTCTTGAAACTCTTCTATGGATTCCATGGTCTTTATTTCACGGATCTACTGTTAGCGATCTGCTAAGCTTTCCTGCACGAAGGAAGAGCAGAATAGAGTGAGAGACGTGTGTTGACCACATGTATGGACCTATATTCTAGTAAACGTTTACGTGTAAGTGTTGATTTTAAAGTAAATTTGATGTGAGAGAGATAGACCCGCACCGCTGTAATGCTAATCGCGGTTAGCATTTCTCCATTGGCGGTAATGTTAAGATTAGCTTAGAAGCTAGCTAGGCGGACATGACGTTCAGAGCTACTAGTGAGAACAGACATCAACAACACGGAGGAAACGAGTGAGAGACCACATTGATGGACCCATAATCTAGTAAACGTTTATGTGTAAGTGTTGATGTTAAAGTAAATTTGGAGAGAGAGACAGAGCGAGTATTTTTTTTTTTTTTTAACTAAGCAAGCAATTCACTTCCTGTTTACACCGTCACGCGCATGCCCAGTGTAGTTAATGGTCACGTGCTGTCCGCCTTCGACGGCTGCCGTGTGGACGCAGATCAACTCGAGAATGATGCTGAAACTCCCGTGTGGACGGAGATCGTTTCTATTTGACAAATCTGCATCCAAGGAGAAACGGAGTAGTGTGGACAGGGCATTAGAAACGGCTTTCTTGGAGCCCTTCTTGGGCGCTTTCACGATTTCCGGCATTGTTGATGTACTTCAAGAGACAGTCAAACTGATGACTCCCTGTCGCTCTGTCGCTGAATATATTTGCCCCTGATGCTAATGAGACTGTGCTGTCGCTCGCACAGGATTGGCTAGTTGGTTATGAGAGTGAGCACGCGGCTATGAAGCCTACCGGTTCTACCGGAGATTACATTTATATTATTATACAAATTATGTTATTATTATATAAAATGAATGGTTGGGAGTAAGTTTCACCACTGTAACCTTTATTATTAGAGAAGGAAAGATGTATTTTCTGAAGATAAAGTTTGTTGAACTTATTAATTGATGATTCTCTTCCACCTACATTGATCGTTATTTTATTCTTAGACTTATATTGGACTCTTTGTCATCTGAACTTCAGTGTAAAAGTACTTTTCATACATCGAATTCAAATGTATAACAATTTACATTCAAGTTAATGTATTAAAAGTCCAATGAAATTACTTTATTTGTATTTATTATGTGTATAATTTGTGTTTGTGTATTTAAACATTTTGTAAACTTGTTATAAATGACTAAATGTTTAAGGGCTAGTGTTCTGGATGTTTATTCGGCTCATTTAACCAGTTTTATATCGGAGAGATAAACGTTCAAATGTCTTCAGCTTGTTAAACAGAATTTATTCCAGACATCTTAACAAAAACAGAAACTGCTCATATTTATTTACCTCTGTTTTAACACATTTATCTGAATTATAAAGCTGTGTAAAGCTGTGTGAAGCTTAAACGTTTATTTAAATATTTGAGGAGTATTGATGAATGACTGTGCGTGGAGACATAAAGTCCTCCCTTTCCGACCAGCTGATGTCAGCTGATATTGGATCGTTACAGATGAATGAGACGAGAGAGGAACGAGCGGCTGTATTTGACATCTGAGGACGTAATAGAGGACTGATGGAGACACTTTAGTGGGCGGGGCTGAAAGTCATCGGTCCGTCCCGCATCCTTTTTCATTATTATTTACTAATTTTAATGATAATAAACAAGACATTTGTCTGTTTTGTTTTGCTAACAAACATTATTTTCTATAAACAATGTTTGTATTCAGGTTTACAAGTTTGGTGATAATCAGTTTTTTAATCATTAGAGATAAATGTTGTAATGTAACTTGTGATAAATACGATCCAGAAACGATTGAGAACTCACATTTGAAACAAAAATGCAAAGAAGCATCCAGAGGAGTTTTATTTTCATTTCATAGACTGGTGTAGTTTCATTTTTATTTTTAATTTATTCTAGTCATGTAGAATATAGTTAGCATGGATATTACCATATTATTTAATAACCTCTTGTGAACTCAGTCCATTTGAAATGAAGCAATGCATATATTTAGATGTTTAAACTCACTCTGAAGTGTAATACAGTATTGTTAATATACAAGTAGGACTAAATCGCTTTCTTTAATTGTATGTGGGTGGCTCTTAAAAGAGCCTTTGTGTTGTTAATCAGCCGGTTCCGGGTGTCTACTTCTTGGCGGCCTTCTCGGTCTTCTTGGGCAGCAGAACAGCCTGGATGTTGGGCAGCACGCCGCCCTGAGCGATGGTCACTCCGCCCAGCAGTTTGTTGAGCTCCTCGTCGTTGCGGACAGCCAGCTGCAGGTGACGGGGGATGATACGAGTCTTCTTGTTGTCGCGGGCAGCGTTCCCAGCCAACTCCAGGATCTCAGCGGTCAGATACTCTAGCACCGCCGCCAGGTACACCGGAGCTCCGGCACCGACACGATGGGCGTAGTTACCCTTCCTCAAGTGTCTGTGGACACGGCCGACGGGGAACTGAAGCCCGGCACGAGAGGACCTGGTCTTGGCCTTCGCTCTGGTCTTGCCGCCGGTCTTTCCTCGTCCAGACATTTTGGAGTTGATATATTTCTTCGTTAACTGCGAGAGAAATGTGTCTTGATGGTGGAGGAACCGGGTATTTATAATAAACAAGCTGCTCTCTGATTGGCCAAAGAGAGCGTGTCTGTGATCGTCCAATCAGAGAAGAGTTGAAATTAATTTCCTTTTTTACCACCAGAGTTTCGTTTTTTCAGCTCCTGCACAATAAAGGCTGACCGATTAAACCGGGACTTGATTAAATATATTACACATGTTATTCTTCCATTTATTATTCTCTTAATCGTCTATATAAGTCTCTCAAATCAATAACTTTACAGAAATATTCGTATCAAGGTTACACAAAGTATGTTAAACACAACAAAAAAAAAAAAAGTTGTGATAGTTTCCTGGTAAATCCTTAAGTCACTCATTTTAACACCATATTATAGCGTTCTATATACTGTATATAAATGATTATTATTATCTGTTTGCACACACTTATAACAGCAGGTTTATGCAAATACAAAATATAAATAAATATACAGCAAGATTTAGTCAGATTTAGAGAAAATGAAAGTCAGGTTTTGTTTGTTTATTTGTTTTCTAGGATTGGTGGAAAATGATGACATCTGAGATAATAAAAACATTAAGATAAAGAATCTAAAGGCTCTTTATGATAATTTAAATATATATATATATATATTATTATTATTGGGGTAAATGTGTGACGTATGTTTTCTCTTATTGTGGGTTTTTGTTGTATTTGATGAGCGTTTATGATGAAGATTATTGTATATATTGTACAAGTATATTTTACTAAACCTAAGTAGTTTAGTTGTCGAAATCCAATTAAGTTGTCGCCTGAGAAGACAAGTTTAGTTTGAAAAGACTATTCATGTAAAACCCATGAATGGTTTCAGGTTGCTGGACTCTTGTAGAAAATAAGTAAATAAAAATATCATCTGAACCGTTGTACAAGGATATGCAATGGTAATATACTGTTATGTTATGTTGTTCCAACTGTTCTGCCTACTCATATATAGTTTCTATTGTACAGCTTTGTTTCCATTATGTTAGTTACCTTCTGGCCTTAAAGGCACTGAAGTCATACCACTGCAGTGTGAAGGTGAGTGTAGTGAAGAATATCTAAGTAATCACCACGTGTCAATTTAATTCTGTATATTGTGTAATGTTGCATTATTATAAGTCCTTTATAATTCCAGGTTTTACATGATTTTCCATAACATGGTTTGTTATGGAAAAGTCTTGCAAATCCATATGGTTAAGTACATAGTGAACAAGGAACCAGAGTCTCAGAGTGGGTGGGGGGGGGCTCTTAAAAGAGCCTTTGTGTGGTGTTGCTGGTCTACAGCCCTCAGACACGGCGTGCTTGGCCAGCTCACCAGGAAGTTTGAGAGACACTTCAACTATGCCGGACACCACCGTGAAAGCACCTAAGAAGGGCTCAAAGAAAGCCGTGTTTAAGGCCACCTAGCCAGCAGCAGGAGGTCTCGACGGCCAACAAAAAAACAACTAATTTAGAATAATTATTTAAAAATAGAGTATTTGTATCTTTAAATGTATTACATTTTGTTTGTTATTAATTAAAATAATTATATTAATATAGATACTTTGCAGGTCATCATATAAAAAAATAATGTGATTAACAAATCGTTGCCCAGCACTAATAAATACACATAGGCCTCATATATTACAGGTACAGTGATGACACATGATACGCTGTGTGAGGACGCTATTCTGGAGCTGAGACTCATCTCACGCTCACAATGTAACTGTTATATTGTTCATTCTGTACACGTGACATCTGTTGCACTTCTGTCCATCCTGGGAGAGGGATCCCTCCACTGTTGCTCTCCCTAAGGTCTCCTTCTCTTTTCTCCCGTTAAAGGGTTTTTTCCCGTTCCGATGCGAGGGTTCCGGGACAGAGGATGTCGTATGTGTACAGATTGTAAAGCCCTCTGAGGCAAATTTGTAATTTTGGGCTATACAAAAATAAATTGAATTGAAAAGATCTTAAGTCCATTTCCCTCCAAGGATCTGATTTCTGTTCCTTCCTTTCATGTGTAGCTTCCATGTCGCTGTGTGTCAGTCTGCTCGATGGTGTAGCTCATTCTCCACAGTTTGAAACTTACGATACAGAGTTGCAAATGTTATTTTTGTTTGACAGACATCTGATGAAACAGACCACATTACAAAGTGATCATTTACATTAAACTCCAGACCTTCTGAGCTCTGGAACAGTCTAGAAGCACATGTTATCTGACACGTTTTGTTCTCTTTCACTACATTTTTAGTTACGTGACGTTAATCCATAAGAACCCAAACCCATGTTTCCTCAAAGGAATATTATAGGGGATCTAAAACAGACCAAATGGACCACATGGAAGATATTTTTTTTCATGTTTTTTAAATACTAACCCCTAGTGCCAGAGATCCAAAATGTAACATATATGTCACATTGGGCGTTCACGTATAGATGTTTTCCTCATTTAAAAACGAATCAACGTGGCCTATTTTTTGATTGGTAGTAAAGATATGATTTTTTTATTTGCATTTCCACAACATCTAAATTATAACTTTTATGGTTATTTAACCAGAAAATCGGTTTCAGATTTGTTTTACAAGACGAAAATGTCTTCATCTTGTGTTTTATTTACGGATTATTATTAGTTTGATAAACATGGAGTTGAGATATAATGTAGGACGTGTTATCAAAGCATTAAGACCAGCCAGGAAGCCATTTTGGAAGTGATGTCATTGGTACACAAACTCAGTCACATGACCTCACCAAGATGTTCAGTATGTCAACTAAGGATTTACAGGTTATAAGTGTCTGACAAATGTGTCACCATGGCTCCTCATTTAAGCAGTTTCCCCCCCCAATTTCAGGTTAAACTAACGAGAATATTACAGACCCACACTTTCTATAATTGTATTTTTCCAGATGACAGTTCATGCAGAAATAAATTAGTCAAAGCATCTACAAGTTTCATTATTTGATAACAGCAATAAAGACTTGAACCTGAGCTATATCTTGAACATCTGCACCAGAACGTATGAAGCAGCGTTCACTTCTCTTGAACTAATGTATGATGCTGTTAAAGATACAATGTTACAAATAACTATCGTTTGTAACAGGAAGTCAGCTCTCTATTGAGTAAGTGTGTGGCCCTTAAAAGGGCCTTTTGTTTATGGTCAACGTGTGACTAGAGTTTAACCGCCGAAGCCGTACAGAGTGCGTCCCTGTCTCTTCAGAGCATACACCACATCCATGGCAGTCACCGTCTTCCTCTTGGCGTGCTCGGTGTAGGTGACGGCATCGCGGATCACGTTCTCCAGGAAGACCTTCAACACACCGCGGGTCTCCTCGTAGATCAGACCGGAGATACGCTTCACTCCACCACGGCGAGCCAGACGGCGGATAGCGGGCTTGGTGATTCCCTGGATGTTATCACGGAGCACTTTGCGGTGACGCTTAGCGCCTCCCTTACCGAGTCCTTTCCCGCCTTTTCCTCTTCCGCTCATTTTCACTGGTTGAAGTCTTTCAACAAGATGACGAAAGCTGACGGTTCACTGATACTTAAATCCTGCCTGAGGACGTGATAGAAGACAAGAGGCGGGGCTTCTCTTCTTCTTTGGATTTACCTGAAGGGTGATAATTAAACGCGTTAGCACCACCTGCTGTCTCCTACTGCTTGTTGCTGAAAGTCAAGCAATAAAGTTGTATACTCAAAAATACAATATCGAGGACAATCATGATGTGACTGTGTAGACATATCAGCAGATATTAAGTTGGTGTTCTGTCTGTATTATAGTCTCTCTGAGTCTCACTCAGAGAGACTATGTATTTCTCTCTATTTCTCTTGTAATTAATCATGAAGTGGAGAAACATTGACAAAGTGTGGTTTAGATTGATTTCTGGCCTGTGTGAGTTTGAATTAATAAAACTATATGAAAACAAATCAGATATGTTTTATAGTGAAAACAATGAATCTTTCTTTATCACTATAAGGACAGCCTTTCTTTGTTTTATGTCATCTTTGAATAACACATGATACTGTGAGCCCACAGGCTGCATGTCTTTGAATTAATGAATTGGAAAAATCTAAGATTAATCATACTTTCATATGTATAAATATATATGTAGTTTCTAGATATACACTACTATATATAATATATATAAAGCTATAAAGAAGATATTTAGCTTTCTATTCATCATTCCTGCGTACTTTTAAGATGTACCTAGTATCTCAGCAGGATACATTAAATAAGACAATATTCTTCAGACTATCTTAGCTGGTTCCCCACTGACAGTACATCAACAGTAAACCATAGTAGTTGTAGATTGCATTTTAAATATCTCCAATGATGTCCTTTATTTTATGATACTAATCAGGGAAACATCTTTTGTTTCCATTCGTGTTAGCGATACCCACCAAGTGTTAGTGTTCTAGTTGAACAGTTAATACAGACCATTGTTGTGAGCAGAAACATGTGCAGCCCGTTAGACTGCTGTAGTGAAAACACTATTTAAAGTTTGTGTTGGCACTGTTCATTTGAGAACGCTTGAACGTGACTTTTATGAGGTGGAAAGTCATGATGAAGCACTCTATACACAGCCCAGAGGACAATCCTGCAAAAGGATTGTTATTATTCATTCTTTTTATTTTATGTAGAATAGTTAAAAGTGCAAACACACTATACTTAACAAGTATCAAATAGTAACAAGTTGTAGATGACTGATTGTAGGTGGTAGCACAAGACGTAACATAGATGTCAGTTTTAAATCCAGTAAATGTGAGCAGCTGCATCAATTTATCTTTTGTGGAAGTTCAAGATTGTGAGCGTCTAGATTGAGCTGCAAAGCTTCACAGGAGACAGAAGGCTGACAGGTTGAGAAGCCTGCCACGGATATATATTATATAGATAGATAGATAGATAGATAGATAGATAGATAGATAGATAGATAGATAGATAGATAGATAGATAGATAGATAGATAGATAGATAGATATTATATATTATATATTATATATTAATTAATTACAAGATGTATAATAAAACCAATAATTGCATGCACATTATGTAAAATAGAAAAAAATATAAGGGATGTATAATCTTAAAATCAATGAAATCACATGGAAAAGCGTGAAAGAAAACTATACACAAAGAAAACTCAAAACCAGATCTCCAGACAGTTAGTGGCTGATGTCTTCAGGAGTATCCACTGAACTTCAAAGTTTACTGAGCACCTACATTATTAAGATCCTAAAATCCTTTACTTCTTTCAAGATACTTTTGGCCATCAGCCTCTAAAAAGCAGATTATAGTGATGATAATTTAATACGAGACAATCTGTGGAAGAGCGCCTCACAAGAAATTTCCATTTTTAGAAATTGAATGATATTTTGCACTTGTTGCAAACAGTGCAGCTTAAAGAGTTTGCATGTGTGTGATAGTGTATGTTGGACAGTTGCCAACTTGCACCATTACAGTAATAACTATATTCAATATTAAGGGCAATTCCTTAATTCTACCAAGGTAATACTTAAGTGTGGTTAAATGAACCTCTTTAAACCTTAATGACAGCAGGAAGTAATCTTTAGATGAAGTGGGTGGCTCTTAAAAGAGCCGTTGTGTTGTTGGTCTCCATCAGGTGTTTACTTGGAGCTGGTGTACTTGGTCACAGCCTTGGTTCCCTCAGACACCGCGTGCTTGGCCAGCTCACCGGGCAGCAGCAGGCGGACAGCGGTCTGGATCTCCCTGGAAGTGATGGTGGAGCGCTTGTTGTAGTGAGCCAGACGAGAGGCCTCACCGGCGATGCGCTCAAAGATGTCGCTCACGAAGCAGTTCATGATGCCCATGGCCTTGGAGGAGATGCCGGTATCAGGGTGGACCTGCTTCATCACCTTGTACACGTAGATGGCGTAGCTCTCCTTCCTGCTCTTACGCCTCTTCTTGCCGGTCTTGGCCGCGGTCTTAGAGACGGCTTTCTTGGAGCCCTTCTTGGGCGCTTTGACGGTGGCGTCAGGCATGGTTTCAGATTTTTTCTGAGTCGGAAGATGTTTCCAGAAGGACAGGGCGGTCTATATATATCAACTTTATGCAAATTAGACTGTGCTGTTGCTTGCACAGGATTGGCTGTATTCTGAGCGGGACTGAGCATGCGCAAATGACCTAAACGTGCTTCTTCTTCTTCTTGTTTGAGGTTTATTAGCGGTTGGCAAACAATGAATTAGTGCATTACCGCCACCAACTGGTGTGGAGTGTGGATCAGGATGTCTAATAGGCTACTTATATAAAAATGTAAATTCAAAAGGAAAAGAAAAAAGAAACAAAACAACGAGCTCATATCTTCTTAATAATATTAATTAATCTAAGATATTGAAATAATACTTGATAACACTGACTTTTTGAGTTCTTTTGCAGAATATCCACTATATCAAACCGTACCTTCAACTTGCCGAGGTCTCCAATCAGCTGCCCTCTTTCCTGCTCATATTTCTGACATTGTACTATTACATGCTCTATTGTTTCCTCTTGCTCACAATAGTCGCATTTCCCTGTTTCATGTTTACCTATTTTTTTAAGCATACCGTTTAGGCCTGTATGACCAAATCTAAGCCTTGATATCACCGTTTCCTCTCTCCTGTTCCTTCCTGCACATCTCATTTCTCACACTTTCCTCTGAACTTGGTAAAACCATCGTCCTTTCCTGTCTTCTTCCCATTGCTTCTGCCACCTTTCCTTCAACCTCTGTTTAATGATACGTTTTGCTTCTGATTTACTGAAGCTGACTGCAACATTAGTACAGCTATTTGTTGTGGCCTCTTTTGCAGCTTTATCTGCCATTTCATTTCCTATCACCCCAACATGTGCTGGTACCCATAGGAATATGACTGTCAGACCCATCATTTGAATTCTGTATAATGTTTGTTGTATTTCAATAAGGATGTCTGGTCTACTGTCTGAATGGCTGTTCTGTAAGCTGGCTAATGATGAGCTTGAGTCTGAACAAATGATTGCCCTCAATGGTCTTGTGTCCTCTATCGACTGTAGTGCGAACATTATTGCCACCATTTCCCCTGTGTACACTGATAGTCCCTCAGTGATCATTTTACCTATTTTAATATTAAATTCTGGGACAATAAATGCCACTCCTACCTTGTTTCCTAAATTCTTTGATGCATCTGTAAAAACCTGGATATAACTGTGGTAACTGTCGATATGTGCCTGTATGTATGCCAATTGAAATGATCCGCTCTACCCTTGTTCTTCTTTTTTAATAACGTAAAGTCTACTGTTGCATTAGGAAGTATCCACGGTGCTAACCTAAACGTTCCTGTGAGCAGATGTCTTTAGTGTTTGAGTGACTAAATTACTGTCGGTGATACAAAGTTATAAAACATACAGGTTTACATCAATCTAGAGGGAACAAAAGGGGGAAATGATTTATTGTCTGACAGGAACAGTAAGTAAGGCAAAAAAAAAGTTGCAGCTTATTCTAATAGTGTAATTATGAGAGGTGAAAGGTTTTGTACTGCACTAAACTGCCTTTATGTAGAGGCATTGTTGGAGGGAGCCGAGAACAAAGGATTTCATTACCAACGACTCCTTCACTGGAATAAAGAACTTTAATGGTTCTTAAAATGTTACAAGATTTATTTTTTTGTTTTTTATTTCAAAGGACAGGGTTGCACAGTTAAATGTAAATTGTTACCTCTTCTTCTCAACACACCCACACAACAACTATTTAATTCAAACATATTACAATCCATGATTACCAGTTCCTCAACCTAACAATGGCCACATGAACCAGCTGAAAGCTTTCCTTTTGAACTGGAATGATCAAGTCTTATTATGTTGAGTGACTTTTTTTCCTTGACATACACAGGGCACCATGTTTACTATTAGTCACTGTGATGAGGGCTGCTGTATTAATGTAGCTGTGGCTTAATGTGAAGGGAGGGACGGCCCTTCAAAACCTCCGTTATTACAGTTTATTACAGTGATTGTTGATGCACTGTATTTTCATATTGAGGTTTTTACAGAACTGCAAGAAAACCAGTATCTGGTGGAAAAGGTCTCCTGTCCACCTCAGAGCAGGAGACCCACATTGTAAATATGGTCAATGCAAATAACTGCATCAGACTCAGAGAACTGCAGAACCAGATAACGGCAGATAACGTCTTGTCTACTGAAAGAGTAGAAATAGGATGAAGCAGCTGTACAGAGTCACTTTCACCGTTTAAAACCACTGAGATATGAATATGTGCAGGTCAGCTGTAATATCCCATCATTGGCCCTGGATCTGGAAGTGTATGGTGCTACGTCATATTGACTGATCCTTGTCTGTCTTTCCATACAATGTTTTGTCTCGTCTCTTTCAGAGAGTCATGGAGCTAAATGCAGATGCTGTGCATCAGCTATTATATACGTAGAAGAGGCAGGTTTCATCCTGACAAAAACAAGGACGTCCCCCACTATCTGGCAATCCTGGGCCCATACAACCCTGCACACATTCTCACATTTCTGGCCTAATGATTCTAATGACCAGGGGCCAGAGCAGCCCAGGTACATCATCGTCTGGGACAATGTTAGTTCGTCTGCTTTGATCCAAACTTGTTTCACAGGTCACTCACTTTTTATCTCCCATACTCACTATTCCTGAATTTGTCTCTGCATGACATATGAAGGTGTCAGATTGTCAGCCCCACCAACACATAACCCTTCTACAGCAATGGAGGAGGCTTGAGGAGACAAAGATCAGGGCTCATTCCAGACCTGGATACTGTAGTCAAGGCAATATTCGCTGCCAAGAAGTCTACTTCTTGGCGGCCTTCTCGGTCTTCTTGGGCAGCAGAACAGCCTGGATGTTGGGCAGCACGCCGCCCTGAGTGATGGTCACTCCGCCCAGCAGCTTGTTGAGCTCCTCGTCTTTGCGGAGAGCCAGCTGCAGGTGATGGGGGATGATACGAGTCTTCTTGTTGTCGCGGGCAGCGTTTCCAGCCAACTCCAGGATCTCAGCGGTCAGGTACTCCAGCACACTCACCATCTGAAAAGAGTTGTGGCAGCTGGAACAACTCGAAAACTCTACATTGAGCCACCGCCCCCATAACAAAACAGAGGGAGTTTGGATCGGGGATGAACACCATCAATCTAATATTAACATTAAAGTCAAACCAGAAATAAAAATACTGGGTTTAACATTCTGTGACAGTAAAAGTATTATTAGCGGCAAATACAGGGGGACATCTGATATACCAATAGAAGATAAACAGGGAAAGCTTCTTACAACGGAAGCAGACCAAGAAGCTAGATGGGCGGAGCATTTTAGCGAGGTGCTGAACAGGCCTCCACCAACAACACAGGCCAACATCCAAGATGCAGAAGCAGATTTGGATATCAGCATTGAACCACCAACCAAAGATGAAATTATAATGGCGATTAAATCCTTAAGAAACAGGAAAACCCCTGGTCCGGATAACCTCAATGCAGAGCTCTTCAAAGCAGACCCGAATCTGGCAGCAACAATTCTTCAACCACTTTTTACATCTATATGGGAGAATAAGAAAATACCTGATGACTGGTCAGAGGGGATCATCATCAAATTACCAAAGAAAGGTTATCTTAGAAATTGTAACAACTGGCGTGGAATTACACTTCTGTCAATACCAAGTAAGATCATGGCAAAGATTATTATATTTGGGCAGCACTGTCAGACACGATGGAGGCAAAGATAAAGACATCAAGAATCGTCTTAATAAGGCAAGGAACTCTTTCAAAGTACTGAATAACATATGGAGGTCACAGCAGTACACCATCAAGACCAAACTTAAATTGTATCAGAGCTGTGTTTTATCCACCCTATTGTACGGTTCTGAATGCTGGAGAATGACACAAGAAGACCTCAACAGACTATCAACCTTCCACACCAAGAGTTTAAGACGAATACTGCACATTTTCTGGCCAAACACCATTTCAAATAAAGAACTGTATGACAAATGCCAACAAGAATGCATGGAGACCATCCTAATGAGAAGAAGATGGGGATGGATAGGACATGTGTTGAGAAAAGATCCTGCTGATATTACAAGAACAGCCTTACATTGGACACCAAGGGAAAAGAAAAAGAGGCCGACCAAGAAACACATGGAGAAGAACTGTGGAGAAGGAGATGCAGAGCCTAAACCACTCATGGGGCACCATCCAGTGACTCGCCCAGGACAGACAGGAGTGGAAGACTTTTGCTGCTGCCCTACATGCCAAGAGGCATAAAGGGAAATGATGATGATGACAGTAAAAGTAGTGAAAGAAATTGGGAAACCAAGTTGTGGGAAATTAAAGAAGAGGTGAAAAAATGGGAAAACAAAATTACTAATTACAAATCCAGGGTAAATATAGTCAAGACTTTCATCTTATCTAAACTACTTTTTTTATCAATTTGAAAGCATTTTCCGCCAATGAGCAGCGGAGACTCGGGCGGTGGGTCGCTGCTCTGGGCGGGGCTGAGCTCCAGGAGGAGCCCTCACCAATCAGGAGCCGGAGGTCTGAAGCTGCGTCACCATTTCACAGCCGGTCCCACAGTTTAAGAGCAGCGTGTCTCCTCTCTGACTGCATGTTCCTCCTGATCAGAGAAAGAAGAAGAAGTCATGGCAAGAACCAAGCAGACCGCTCGTAAATCCACCGGAGGCAAAGCCCCCAGGAAGCAGCTGGCCACCAAGGCTGCCCGTAAGAGCGCCCCGGCCACCGGCGGCGTGAAGAAGCCTCACCGTTACAGGCCCGGTACCGTGGCTCTGAGAGAGATCCGTCGCTACCAGAAATCCACGGAGCTGCTGATCCGCAAGCTGCCCTTCCAGCGTCTGGTGAGAGAAATCGCTCAGGACTTCAAGACCGACCTGCGCTTCCAGAGCTCCGCTGTTATGGCTCTGCAGGAGTCCAGTGAGGCTTACCTGGTCGGCCTGTTCGAGGACACCAACCTGTGCGCCATCCACGCCAAGAGGGTCACCATCATGCCCAAAGACATCCAGCTGGCCCGTCGCATCCGCGGAGAGCGAGCTTAAACTGCCTGCTGATCCACAAACCACAACGGCTCTTTTAAGAGCCACCTCACTCTCTCTGAAGAGCTCATTCCTCTTCTGCAAACTCATGTTTCACCATCAATGACAACGGATAAACTAAGTCCTTCTGTACCTGTATTCTCTTCTACAACCTAAATAATTTGAAGGCTACATCCCCGGACCTCTTAAATACATTATTTAATACAAAATTGGTTTAATTAATTGTCATTGTTCACGTTGTTCAGTATAATGAACAATGTCAGTTTGAGAGTATTACCTGATGTCTATATATCTTAATTTAAATGTACTCTGCTACTTGTGAGTTCGTAGCCGATGCTGCCTGAACGTGGTTAATGCTTTGTCTGTCTGTTGTCTCATAGAATGAACACGTGCAGTGCAATTCAACACCAAAACATCAGCTTGTTACATTATAGTACTTGAATAATGAAAATTTAGTTAAGGAAGTCCAGAGTCGAAACAGACGCCTCACCTTCAAAGTAAAAGTTGCGTGTTTTCAAACGCGTTTGCTCCATCGATCAATAAAAATAATGAATAATAATCCTTTTGCAGGATTGTCCTCTGGGCTGTGTATAGAGTGCTTCATCATGACTTTCCACCTCATAAAAGTCACGTTCAAGCGTTCTCAAATGAACAGTGCCAACACAAACTTTAAATAGTGTTTTCACTACGGCGGTCGAACAGGCTGCACATGTTTCTGCTCACAACAATGGTCTGTATTACAATATATTACAATACTTATTAACAATAATAGTAACATATAATTAATGAGAATGACACAAGTGTAACAACCTCTCTTATATACAGTCTATGGTAACAACATATAAGGTGAAAAATAAAAGTGTAAGAGTGAATTGATCAAAGGTTTGAATGTTAGTATCTTGATGTTTCCCTGATTAGTATCATCAAATAAAGCACATTAGAGATATTTAAAATGCAATCTACAACTATTATGGTTTACTGTTGATATACTGTCAGTGATAGTCTGAAGAATATCATCTTATTTAATGTATCCTGCTGAGATACTAGGTACATCTTAAAAGTATGCAGGAATGATGAATAGAAAGCTACATATCTTCTTTATAGCTTTATATATTATGCATATTATATATAGTACAGTGTATATCTAGATACTGTATTTAATCTTAGATTCAACGTTTTCAATTAAATCATGTACCAATATTTTGTCATGCAGCCTGTGGGCTCATAGTATCATCATATGTAAAGTGCTCCGTGATAACATCCAGGGAATCACCAAGCCCGCTATCCGCCGTCTGGCTCGCCGTGGTGGAGTGAAGCGTATCTCCGGTCTGATCTACGAGGAGACCCGCGGTGTGTTGAAGGTCTTCCTGGAGAACGTGATCCGTGATGCCGTCACCTACACCGAGCACGCCAAGAGGAAGACGGTGACCGCCATGGATGTGGTGTATGCTCTGAAGAGACAGGGACGCACTCTGTACGGCTTCGGGGGTTAAACTCTAACTGCTCGTTATCAAACCATCAAAGGCCCTTTTAAGGGCCACACACGTCCTCAATGAAAGAGCTGGTATCCTGGAGAAGAACGCAGGTCACTTCTTAACAGAGCTGTACATCTTGTGAAAAAATAAACTACCATTTACTTAAGGTGTCAGCAGGTCAACTAGGGTTTGGATTAAGTGTTTAATAAAGGAAGAACTATTACAACCCAAAGCTGGGAGCAGGAAAGTTGTCTGGATGAAACATCCATGAAGGTGTTATCTATTTTACTGAAGTAAATTTTTTTGTGATGAGGCTATTGTAATATCTGAGGCTGAACTTTAGTTTGTTTTTGTGCCTTTTTTTTTTTAATGATGGTCCAGGTCTGTTTTTGAAAAGAATATTTATAAATAAATGATATCAACCAGATTTAAATTTATGAAACCATCTGATCCAGCTTCGGTTTTTTTTTTTCAAGATAGGATGTGAGTCGGAAGCAAACACATCTGCTGGTATGTCAGAGTAATGATGAGGAAGGCACAGTACTAACCACAAAGCATTTACTCATCTCAGCTGTCAAACCAGGTTTATTTGTACAGCCCAATATCACACATCAAGTCTTTTGTATTGGGCCACAGACACAATATAGATACTTCGAGTAAATGAGTATAGCTTGAGCACACTGAAGAGATGTATTCCTTTACTACAAATGTACTACCTAATCTATGTTTTGTATTATAAACATTTCTCTTCCTCTACATAGAATGTGAAACAATACATTTTAAACCGTACCTCTTCAGGTCAGTGCATCATGAATCCATTTAACAAGACATTTAATGCAATTAAATGTATTTTAACATCACTGCCCCAGAAATACAAAGCAATGATATGTACAGTATTATATAAACACGAGTAGTTTGTACACTGATACAACAGGTCCAAAGTTTGGAACTGAATCCTTTGTGTTTGTAAAATAATAATACAGAGTATAATAATAATGAAAATATTAATATAATGTATGGTAATAGTGTTTGACATTTTTAGAAGCCGTTAGAAAAATTACATTTAGTATATTTAATTTATTTACAATTTGATCTGCTGTATAACTCTCAGCAGAATACATGTAATATCTGTTTAGCTCTGACAGTATCAATGAAACCATGTTACTGTAACATTTGAAGCACTACGTTGCTCTCCCAGACAGATTGCATTTATTTGTCAGTGTGTTTGATCATTAATAGTATAACTATTTCTATTAAAAGTTATTATCAGCAGAGGACATGTTCACAGTGAGCAGCTCTGATAGGAAGTCTGGCTGAACTGCACCATAAGCCTCGACCATCATCAGTGTGTTTGCTGCTCCCAGAATAACTTCAGTTTATTAAACACTGATCAACATCAGATGGTTGTTTTTACATCGAGACTCTGAACAAACATGTGGACCAGTTGGAAAACGACTTTTGATGGAGCTCTGATGCATTTTAAATCATCTTCAGAGAGAAATGAGTGGGAAAAGCCGCTGATCAGTGGTGTCCACGGCGGTGAGGAGGTGAGGTTTGGAGGCTCCTCAAACACAACACAGAGATCATCAGAGCTCTACATGACTTCAATATGAAGAGACACTAGTCCGCTATCGGCTCCCTTCACCGTCAGCCTTCAGTACTTCTTCCACATTTAGTTTTGAGTCTTTATCAGTGAAGAGAAAACACAAGTGACTCTGCTTTCAGACTGCACTGAGGAGTCCCGGGCTGGGTTGAGTCTCCACGGTTCTCATGGTGTGTTTAAGTGCAGCCCCGTGCTCTGAGCTCTTCAACAGTCAGTCAGACTCTCGTGTTCTCGTGACTACAAACACATCAACGATAGAAAATGGCAGAAGCAGCTCCAGCTCCAGCCCCCGCGGCGGCCAAAGCAGCGAAGAAGAAGGTGTCCAGGCCGAAGAAGGCTGGTCCCAGCGTCGCTGAGCTCATCGTTAAAGCTGTGGCCGCATCCAAGGAGCGGAGCGGCGTGTCTGCTGCCGCCGTGAAGAAGGCTCTGACCGCCGATGGATACGATGTGGAGAAGAACAAGTCCCGCGTCAACACCACCATCAAGAGCCTGGTGACTAAGGGGACTCTGGTCCAGACCAAGGGGACCGGGGCCTCTGGCTCCTTCAAGATGAGCAAGACGGCTGTCGAGAAACCGGCAAAGAAAACCGCTCCTACAGTCAAGAAGCCCGCAGCTAAGAAACCCGCAGCGGCTAAAAAGACCAAGACAGCGGCAGTAAAGAAACCAGCAGCAGCCGCTAAGAAATCACCCAAAAAGGCAAAGAAACCCGCAGCGGCCAAGAAGCCCGTCAAGAGCCCAAAGAAGGTAGCCAAGAGCCCCAAAAAGGCCACCAAGAGCCCCAAGAAGGTGGTCAAAAAGGCCCCCGTAGCCATGAAAGCCCCTGCAAAGAGGGCTGCCAAGCCCAAAGCCAAGAAAGCAGCACCCAAGAAGAAGTGAGCTGTTATCAGTCTGAAGTACCAACGCTCCTATAAAAGGCTCTTTTAAGAGCCACCCACATCTTCATCAAGAGCATTTTCCTGTTTATTCAGAAGTTATTAACAGCAGAAATAAGTTACTTTTTATTTGAGACAGAAACATGATACATTTAAGAACATCACATTGCTCATATACTGTATACTTATGTATCAAATAGTAACAAACCTAAACATGCATACAGGAGGAGAATAAAGTAGCAAATATGAATCCACTTGTAAGGAGAGACAGACAATTAGACAATAGCTAGTTTGTATTCATGTTTTATTTGCTGTGTGATGCGGCCTATGGGTGGGCTTAGTTGTAGCTGTTTGACTGATTGTAGGTGGAAACATAAATATCAGTGTTTTATAATCCAGTAAACGTGAGCAGCTGCATCAGCTTATCTGTCTGGAAGTTGAAGAGTGAGCTACACAACATGATAAATGTGCTGCAAAGCTTCAGTAGAGACAGAACGCTGACTCAAAGGTTGAGAAGCCTGCCAAGGATAAATTATAACTATAATAATACAATCAATATAATAAGAGCAATCATATCATGCACATAATATAAAATATTAGTAATAAATACCTCAATTAATTTAAATAATTGATGTAATATAGTCATAAAATAAATTTAATCATATGTAAAATCATTAACTTTATTCAACGGTTTCACACACCAACATAAAAGTGTAATGTGGGAAAAACAATACGCAAAGAGATAAAACTCTAAACCAGATCTCAATAGACACTCAGTGGCCACCAACATCTTTCTTTAAGAGCATCTTCCTGTTTTATCCATATACTTGTCATTAACAGCAATCACAATATTTATATTGGCCTTTTAATTAAGATCTAAGATCTTATCTAGGTATAAAGACCACAATGTTTCAAATCCAGGTAAAAATGAATGCTAGCAGCTGGATCTCAACTCGACTTTCTGTAAGTTCAGGATGACACTGAAAAGCAAATCTTCACATCTATTTAGTCAGACGTGTGACAGTAAAGCTGAGAGGCCAGTCAAAAGCCCTCCAACAGCACGGCACAGTAGTATGAAACCATTTCTCCTGCTACCTTATGAACATCATTCTAATAGGAGCAATCATAATATAGAAGAAATGATTACAATAAACATTTGTGAGTCCTTGTGTTTATTGACAAAGTGCTGATAAGTCATAAAATAAATATGTACCAAAGCCATCATATCTAACAGTAATTGTTATGTATTATTCATTACCTGGGCCAACTGTCATCACTGTTCATAGCATGAATACCAAAATAAAGTCTGAATTAGTTTATATTATCCCTCAAAAGCAGATCTCAATAAACGGTTATTGGATGGATGCCTTCATCCACTTCATCCCAGTCTTCTATAAAAAAGGTCATCGTTCATGTCAAGCTTCGTCATCTGTATCTCACATCCCTCGACTATCAGGTTTTATTACATCTACAGATGTAAACTTCGTGTTACTTACCGATTCCAAAGTAGAGCCGTTCTGGCAACAAAGCTTACAGATAGTTTAATACATGACAGAATCTAAATTAATGTTTGCTTCCACCAACAGTCAGATGTGTAACGTCATCTCTCTCTCTGTGGTTCCTCCTCATGGACTGAAAGAAGAACTGAAGTAGTGAAAGACGTCCCAAAGATGGCGCTCACGCCTAAAAAGTGAAGTCACACTATACATTGGTCCTGAATCAGATGTTCGATCTCTTTTATCTACACGATCTTCGTGTCAGAGAACTGCCGTCCTTCCTCTGGATGTTTAGGTTGATTCAAAAATATTATTGAGTATATATAAATTATAATATATAATAGTTGTCAAGACTTGAATGTTTTTTTTATTTTAAGTTTTGCCAAATTTGTCTCAAAAACCATGAAAAAGACCACAGAACAGATTCAACTTCATCATTTACAGATACTGATGCAGATTAGCATCTAACCAGAGACACAACAAAAAGTAAAGGGCAGAGTAATAGACCAATTTACAGTCTAAGCAGTATTAACTGTGATATATATATATAGATATATAGATATCTATAGATATATAGTGTTCTACAATATAAACACGTTAAGTTCATACAAGGAGTTAGTTTTCCAGTTCTACAACAAGGAGAGCCCCGAGAGATGCTACAAGTACAACAAAGTAAAAATACAAATACAGATTGGACAGATGCACTGGATGAGAGTGCATTACTACTGTGGGCAACTGTGGCTAAGGCCGACCTTCAATCAGGATCGGCAGTTCGATCTGGCTCCACTAGCCACATGGCGATGTGTACATGAGCGAGACACTTTGTAGCCTACGGTGTTGAAATGTGATATAATCTGAATTGTAAATGACTTTGGATAAAAGAGTCTGCTAAATGACCAATGTATATAAATAGATTAAATAACTGCATAAACTCTAAAATATAACCATTCGACTCCTATGCTAAACAGCAGCTATTAATCACTTTTGGTATTCAGAGGAAACATCTTTAGATGAAGTGGGTGGCTCTTAAAAGAGCCTTTGTGTTGTTGGTCTCCATCAGGTGTTTACTTGGAGCTGGTGTACTTGGTCACAGCCTTGGTTCCCTCAGACACCGCGTGCTTGGCCAGCTCACCGGGCAGCAGCAGGCGGACAGCGGTCTGGATCTCCCTGGAAGTGATGGTGGAGCGCTTGTTGTAGTGAGCCAGACGAGAGGCCTCACCGGCGATGCGCTCAAAGATGTCGCTCACAAAGCAGTTCATGATGCCCATGGCCTTGGAGGAGATGCCGGTATCAGGGTGGACCTGCTTCATCACCTTGTACACGTAGATGGCGTAGCTCTCCTTCCTGCTCTTACGCCTCTTCTTGCCGGTCTTTGCGGCGGTCTTAGAGACGGCTTTCTTGGAGCCCTTCTTGGGCGCTTTAACGGTGGCTTCAGGCATGATTCCGGATTCTTTCGGAGTCGAGAGATGTTTTTAGTAGCACAGGACGGTCTATATATATCAACTTGATGCAAATTTTACTGTGCTGTTGCTTGCACAGGATTGGCTGTCTTCTGAGCGGGACTGAGCATGCGCCGAAGACCTAACTGTTCCTGTGAGCAGATGTCTTTAGTGTTTGAATGACTAAATTACTGTCCGTGATACAAAGTTATAAAACATACAGGTAATAATAACAATCCTTTCATCGTGGGAGAAAAATGATTTATTGTCTGACAAGAACAGTAAGTAAGGCAAAACAAAGTTGCAGATTATTCTAATAGTGTAATTATGAGAGATGAAAGGTTTTGTACTGCACTAAACTGCCTTTATGTAGAAGCATTGTTGGAGGGAGCCGAGAACAAAGGATTTCATTACCAACGGTGACGTGATAAAATATTTCTGCCACATTCCCACAATTGAATGTGAATAAACTGTCAGTGGTCTTAAACACTGAATTATTTGTATGTATTCATAATATTTATTTATGTCAATAAAGGCTTAAACTATTTGGGTGAATGTTTCAGGCTGCAGCGTTGAGAGGTGTGAGAGTCTGACTGTAAAACGAGTTGATTTACTCTGAACTTTGACTTTATTGTTGGCTCTGTTGTCATGACAGTAACACCACGAAGCTATCACATGTGAAATCCTTCAAGTTTATTTCCTGTTTGCACTTTTAACTATTCTACATAAAATAAAAAGAATGAATAATAACAAACCTTTTGCAGGATTGTCCTCTGGGCTGTGTATAGAGTGCTTCATCATGACTTTCCACCTCATAAAAGTCACGTTCAAGCGTTCTCAAATGAACAGTGCCAACACAAACTTTAAATAGTGTTTTCACTACGGCGGTCTAACAGGCTGCACATGTTTCTGCTCACAACAATGGTCTGTATTACAATACATTACAATACTTATTAACAATAACTTATTAGTAATAACATATAATTAATGAGAATGACACAAGTGTAACAACCTCTCTTATATACAGTCTATGGTAACAACATATAAGATGAAAAATAAAATGAAATATCATGAAACATTTAAAAGATGAAGTGTTCAAGAACACCAACACTTGGTGGGTATCGCTAACACGAATGGAAACAAAAGATGTTACTGAGTGAATTGATCAAAGGTTTTTATGTTAATATCTTGATGTTTCCCTGAGTAGTATCATCAAATAAAGCACATTAGAGATATTTAAAATGCAATCTACAACTACTATGGTTTACTGTTGATATACTGTCAGTGGGGAACCAGCTAAGATAGTCTGAAGAATATCATCTTATTTAATGTATCGTGCTGAGATACTAGGTACATCTTTGCCTTCAGCATTGCCTTAATTCTTCATAGCATAGATTCAACAAGGTGTTGGAGATTTTGGTCCATATTGACATGATGTTATCACGCAGTTGCTGCAGATTTGTCGGCTGCACGTCCATGATGCAAATCTCCCATTGCACCACATCCCAAAGGTGCTCAATTGGATTGAGATGTGGTGACTGTGGAGGCCATTGGAGTACAGTGAACTCATTGTCATGTTCAAGAAACCAGTTTGACATGATTTGAGCTTTGTGACATGGTGCATCATCCTGCTGGAAGTAGCCATCAGAAGATGGGTCCACTGTGGTCATAAAGGGATGGACATGGTCAGCAACAATACTCAGGTAGGCCGTGGCGTTTAAACGATGCTCAATTGGTACTAAGGGGCCCAAAGTGTGCCAAGAAAATATCCCCCACACCATTACACCACCACCAGCAGCAGCCTGAACCGGTGATACAAGTCAGGATGGATCCATGCTTTCATGTTGTTTACGTCAAATTCTGACCCTACCATCTGAATGTTGCAGCTGAAATTGAGACTCATCAGACCAGGCCACGTTTTTTTTCAATCTTCTATTGTCCAATTTTGGTGAGCCTGTGCGAATTGTAGCCTCAGTTTCCTGTTCTTAGATGACAGGAGTGGTACCCGGTGTGGTCTTCTGCTGCTGTAGCCTGTCTGCTTGAAGGTTCCACGTGTTGTGCGTTCAGAGATGGTGTTCTGCATACCTCGGTTGTAACAAGTGGTTATTTGAGTTACTGTTGCCTTTCTATCATCTCCAACCACTCTGCCCATTCTCCTCTGACCTCTGACATCAACAAGGCATTTTCGTCCACACAACTGCCGCTCACTGCATATTTTCTCTTTTTCGGACCATTGTCTGTGAACCCTAGAGATGTTATGCGTGAAAATCCCAGTAGATCAGCAGTTTTTGAAATACTCAGACCAGCCCGTCTGGCACCAACAACCATGCCACGTTCAAAGTCACACAAATCCCCTTTCTTCCCCATTCTGATGCTCGGTTTGAACTTCAGCAAGTCGTCTTCACCACGTCTACATGCCTAAATGCATTGAGTTGCTGCCATGTGATTGGCTGATTAGCTATTTGTGTTAACAAGCAATTGAACAGGTGTGCCTAATAAAGTGGCCGGTGAGTGTATAATATATATTAAATATAGTACAGTGTATATCTAGATACTGTAGATATACAGTACAGATATTCAAATACATTTACATATGTCTTTGAATATGTAAATTCAAAGACATAGGCTCACAGTACCATTAAATGTGTTGTTCAAAGATGACATAAAATTTAAAGAAAGGCTGTCCTTATGGTGATAAAGAAAGATTTATTATTATATATATTACCATATATATTTATATTATCTTATATTATCTTCACACATTTACACCAATAGGGCCCCATTGTATGAGTCAGTTTGAAGTGCAGGCTGCACTAGTTCCCTGTTCGGGGCTGGGACACCAGAGGTTGAAGTGAATAGTCAGATAACTACCTTCTGATAAGATAACAGTCTTTGGTACATATAGATGACTTTCTTTTGTGATCAGTATCAGCCTCCTTACTATGATAATGACATATATACACATGGCTTTTGGATTTTCAGTTTCCGATTCACTTTCCGCTTGTTTAACTGTTTACATTTAATAAAGTATAAACAAAGGTGTCAATGAAACATTTGCTTTATTTGAGGGAATAACTGCTTTGGTAACATTCTGATCTTTATTTCCAGAGATACATGTGATAGACGCTGTCCCTTTTGGAGAAGCCTCCATTTTCACTATTTGCGGTTTTGAGGAGAATCCAAACATCAACCAAAAAAACTCATTCAGTTGTGGAATATTTTATACAACTGTCCATTTAAAACACACATTATATTTAGGAAAGCCCTGGTTGTGCTTTGTTCTACCTCGGGTAGTGGTATCGATAAAGCTAAATTGGGAACAGGTGAAGCTGATCACGGCTGGAAACACTCAAGGTCAGGAAGTGAAGTGATCTGAAACGAGAGGGAGAGGTGAGTGACAAAATAAAACAGGGAACCTTAAAAAGATATAACTGTGAAAACAATGAAAACATAACTTAGAGAACTAAACGAGGTGTTACGATGTTATATCTGAATGTAAACTGTCACTTTAATATAAGATGATGTATCAAAATAAACACCATAAAACAGATAAAAAATATCCACAAACAGAAAAATATCTGCCTTTACGAACATCTCATGAAGGGCAGCAGATTGTCTGAACTTCAAACTGCATAAGAGCTCACTGTGTTCTACCATTTACTGACTGCACACATTTCTATTGTTATTCTGCAGTCACACTGTGTTAACATGGTTCACTTTGAGTTGGCCCGTTAAAGTCTTCTGATTTGTTGTCATATCGTTTTTTTAAATTCAAACTCACACAGACCAGAAATCAAGCTAAACCACACTTTGTAAATGTTTCTCCACTTCATGATTAATTACAAGAGAAATAGAGAGAAATAAATACAGTGAAACTCAGAGAGACTATAATACAGACAGAACACAAAATTAATACCTGCTGATATGTCTACACAGACTCACATCATGATTGTCCTCGATATTGTACTTCAGTAATTATAAAGTACATTTTTGAGTATACAACTTTATTGCTTGACTTTCAGCAACAAGCAGTAGGAGACAGCAGGTGGTGCTAACGAGTTTAATTATCACCCTTCAGGTAAATCCAAAGAAGAAGAGAAGCCCCGCCTCTTGTCTTCTATCACGTCCTCAGACAGGATTTAAGTATCAGTGAACCATCAGCATTCTTCATCTTGTTGAAAGACTTCAGCCAGTGAAAATGAGCGGAAGAGGAAAAGGCGGGAAAGGACTCGGTAAGGGAGGCGCTAAGCGTCACCGTAAAGTGCTCCGTGATAACATCCAGGGAATCACCAAGCCCGCTATCCGCCGTCTGGCTCGCCGTGGTGGAGTGAAGCGTATCTCCGGTCTGATCTACGAGGAGACCCGCGGTGTGTTGAAGGTCTTCCTGGAGAACGTGATCCGCGATGCCGTCACCTACACCGAGCACGCCAAGAGGAAGACGGTGACCGCCATGGATGTGGTGTATGCTCTGAAGAGACAGGGACGCACTCTGTACGGCTTCGGCGGTTAAACTCTAGTCACACGTTGACCATAAACAAAGGCCCTTTTAAGGGCCACACACTTACTCAATAGAGAGCTGACTTCCTGTTAATAATGCACATGTTATTTGAAACATTGTATTATTTTACAGCATCATGTTAGGGCAACATAATTGTTCGAAGAGAGAATCCGCCCTTCCCCCACGCCATGTGCTCCTCAACCACCTCCAAAAACGGAACAGCTGGTTTAAGTAAGAATCAAAAGGATTTATTATCCTATTTACGCAAAAACGGTTACAAAGCGAATCACACTATTAATAACCTAATGTTTCATGAAACTGACTAAACAACACAAATTCATTTTTTTTTTTCTGTCTCTGAAAATGTCTATCAGCTCAGTGATTGGCTGTAATCCGATAAGCCCCTCCTTGGCCTTTGACCCGCTTGTCAGTCCTCTTCCTTCCTTAAAGCAGCATACACATATCCTCACCCGGCCATCCTTCGTTGCAGCAGACTCGACTCATGTCCTTGAATGGTTGAGACCTGAAAGTCCCTCACTCACTCATCAATCTAATCTCTTTCACAGTTCAATAATAGTTCATTGACTATACTTAGTGTTCAATACATACAGTGCTTTTATGGTTTAACACTTTTATAAGTAAATATACTGTAACATATAATATCCACCACTAGGAGTGCTATTAAACATGCTTGGAATGCTTTAAATACTTCAATTCCTCACAATCATTAGTTCAAGAGAAGTGAACGCTGCTTCATACATTCTGGTGCAGATGTTAAGGATATAGATCAGGTTCAAGTATTTGCTGATATCACTGTTATCAAATAATAAAATTTGTAGATGCTTCGACTAATTTATTTCTGTATGAACCATCATCTGAAAAAATAAAATTATACAAAGTGTGGGTCTGTAATATTCTCGTTAGTTTAACATGAAATTTGGGGGGAAACCGCTTAAATAAGGAGCCACGATGACACAGCTGTCAGACACTTATAACCTGGGAAGTTCCGAATACAGTTGTATAATTGACTAAGTCCTTAAGTGACACATCCTGGTGAGGTCATGTGACCTTGAGTTAATTTGTGTACCAATGACATCACTTCCAAAATGGCTGCCTGGCTGGTCATCACATTTGGCAGAACTAGCTAATTCTAATTTCAAAAAGCTTGTTTTTGTTGTTGAAGGTAAGTTTCAACACATTTAACAATTCTAATGATTTGATAACACGTCCTACATTATAGATAAACTCTTCTAACCAGGTTTATCAAGCTAAATGTCTAAAAGGTTATGAAAATATTGTGACAGATACGTCAGATCAGGCTTTTAAACTTGTGATTGTCTCAGAAAAAACAATGCGACGTATTTGTCACAGTAACAAAAATAGTAATGAGCTGCTCAATTGATTTAACTGATTCAAGTAATTAAAATATGTTCTGTTGAATCCAAAAGAGTTTTTAATTGATCTCATGTTTTATGTGCTGTTCACAGTTGAGCTACCAGAGAAATGTAAATTGTAACGTTAGTTTACCAGATGCGTTATTGTTGTGACAGTGTAAATGAATATGCGCCGCTGATCTTTGAACTCTTTTAGCAATAAAATACATCTTATTTGTATTTATGTTGTTTCCACATCACAACTTAAAGCTCATGGTCATCAATGGGATCACGCGACGAGCCCCTGAATGCACCATTTTATGCTGTTTCCCAAGTTTACTTGTTAATTGCTTCTAACTGGTTGCAGTGTGTTGTTGATCAGTACAGACCTCTGGGTGTTTACTGACTTTACTAAACAAGAAATCTACTGCCGGCAAAAGTCCACCTCTGGGTAGAATAATGTGCATTTATGTTTGCAGACTCGCACAAGCTGCAAGAGTTGGAACTGAACGATTTTCAATGATTAATGTATTCAATGTTATAACCATTGTAATGATAATCATATTTAGAATACTATTAATACTATTAATAATAATAATTAGTTATATTCATCAAAATAAAAATCTCCATCAGTGCTCACTTTAATCAGCAGAATATCAACTATCAGTGAAACATTGTTACTGTAACATTTAAAGCCACTCATGCTTCTCAAAACAAGTGACATTTATTTGTCAGTGTGTTTAATCATTAATAGTATAACTATATTAAAAGTTATTATCAGCAGAGGACATGTTCACAGTGAGCAGCTCTGATAGGAAGTCTGGCTGAACTGCACCATAAGCCTCGACCATCATCAGTGTGTTTGCTGCTCCCAGAATAACTTCAGTTTATTAAACACTGATCAACATCAGATGGTTGTTTTCACATCGAGACTCTGAACAAACACGTGGACCAGTTGGAAAACGACTTTTGATGGAGCTCTGATGCATTTTAAATCATCTTCAGAGAGAAATGAGTGGGAAAAGCCGCTGATCAGTGGTGTCCACGGCGGTGAGGAGGTGAGGTTTGGAGGCTCCTCAAACACAACACAGAGATCATCAGAGCTCTACATGACTTCAATATGAAGAGACACTAGTCCGCTATCGGCTCCCTTCACCGTCAGCCTTCAGTACTTCTTCCACATTTAGTTTTGAGTCTTTATCAGTGAAGAGAAAACACAAGTGACTCTGCTTTCAGACTGCACTGAGGAGTCCCGGGCTGGGTTGAGTCTCCACGGTTCTCATGGTGTGTTTAAGTGCAGCCCCGTGCTCTGAGCTCTTCAACAGTCAGTCGGACTCTCGTGTTCTCGTGACTACAAACACAACGATAGAAAATGGCAGAAGTAGCTCCAGCTCCAGCGGCGGCCAAAGCAGCGAGGAAGGGGGTGTCCATGCTGAAGGGGACCACCCTCGCTCAGCTCATCGTTAAAGTTGTTTCCGCATTGGATGAGGGGAGCGGCGTGTCTGCTGTCGCCGTGATGAAGGCTCTGACCGCCGGAGGATACGATGTGGAGAAGAAGAAGTTATGCATCAAGACCGCCATCGTGAGCCTGGTGACTAAGAGGACTCTGATCCAGATCAAGGGGACCGGGGCCTCTGGCTCCTTCAAGATGAACAAGACGCCTCCTAAAGCCAGGAAGCCCGCAGCTAAGAAACCCACAGCGGCTAAAAAGACGAAGACAGCGGCAGGAAAGAAACCAGCAGCAGCTAAAAAGACCAAGACAGCGGCAGGAAAGAAACCAGCAGCAGCCGCTAAGAAATCACCCAAGAAGGCAAAGAAACCTGCAGCGGACAAAAACACCAAGACAGCGGCAGTAAAGAAACATGTGTGTGTGATGCAGCCAATGGGTGATGGGCTTAGTTTTAGCTGTATGGCTGATTGTAGGTAACACAAATATCAGTGTTTTATAATCCAGTTGAAAGTAAGTGTGAGCAGCTGCATCATTTTATCTGCCTGGAAGTTCAAGATAGTGAGAGTCAAGATTGAGCCGCATAACATGATAAATGTGCAGGAAAGCTTCACATCCATCGACAGAAACACACGGGTTAAGAAGCCTGCCAAGGACAGAATGTAACCGTAATACTTTGCACTATTAAACCAGATTTATTTTCATCTAACTAATGTAAAATTATAGTAACAATAAATACCTCAATTCATTAAAACAAAGGATGTCATATGTTAAAATAAATTAAATCATATATAAAAGAGTGAATGTTATTCACAGGTTTCACACTCTAATATAGCAGTGTAATGTGGGAAAACAATACCTAAAGAGATACAACTCTAAACCAGATCCTTTAGAGCAGAGGTCTTCAACAGGGGGCCCGCGACCCCTAGGGGGTCCGCGGAGGTACTGCAGGGGGGGTCGTGAAATTATGGTTGATTAGACAATTTTTCTTTTCTGTTTTTTTTCAGAAATGTAAACGTCTTTAAATACACATTAACATGAATCCAACATATTGTAGCGAATGTATGAATGGAGGCAGAATATGTTATCTTTCAGACAGTAATGCACACATTCAGCAACACACAGGAGCTCTCTCAAGCTGAGCACCGGTTCACTCACAGCATGAGAGACTAGCCTGGACCTGTCCCTCCAAGCCTCCTGCACACAAAGAGGAGGACCCGCCCCTATCGCTGCTGTGCCAATCACGAGGCCGCATGTTACATGCTGGCTCTGTCAGGTTCCCCATGATTGACTGAGAGCCTATTCAGTCCCCAGCTGACTAAGGGTACTTCTCAAGTCTCTTAATTGCATCCCCGTTTCCCTCACTTGCATCCTTTCCTTGCGTCTTAGTCCCTCCCACCAGGGATGCATGGAGGAAACCATGCGAGGAGAGAGGAACGAGGAAATATGTTTTAAGAGACATGAGACATCCTTTCCTCAGTTGCGTCACGTGAAGCAACATCTGTTTCTGATGACAGAGGATCAGCTGATCACAGCTGGATCAGCTGTCAGTCGGCTTTAACAGCTGGAGAGACTTTTGAGAAGTTTGTGTCTGTTCACATGATCACTGTACTTAATAACAGTAACTAATAATACTAATAACTAATAAAGACACACAGTAATCACCACTGTAGAGGTGTTTCTCTCTGTAGTCTGTTAACAAACTGTGTCCTGTGTTCTGTTTATAAGCACAGGATCGATTTCTACCGGTGGAATGCGATCGTCTTATTTATGAATTATCTGCATCTGTACGTTTTTAAATTGTGACTGTGGCATCATTATTAAATAAACCAGAATATGATTATTGTCTCTCTTAAATGATAAAACTCATCAAACCCTCAAGAATGATGTAAAAAGTGTTTCTCTGACTTTAATTGTATTCATAATAAAAGTTATTGAGGGAAATATCAGATCATGAAAACACAAATCTTTCTAATAAATGTAGAAAGTTGTTTGTGGTCGTTTTGTTGTTCAGACTACAATGAACATTTATTTAAACCAGATGGTGAATCAGAAACCTAATCAAATATAAACTTGAGTTTATTCTGTGATCTGTCTTCACTCTGGTGTTAAAATCCAGTCAGTCAGTCCGATCGGCTTCAGCGTCCAATCACATAACTGATGAACAATGAGGGGGCGTGTCGGCCGTTAAAAGACTTCCTGGAAGTCTGTTCTCGTGGTTCCTCGCTCATGGCTCCTCCGAGGTCCCTCCTCCATCCTCGATCCTCGCTCCTCCGAGCTACATTAGAACTTTGGGACGGCCGTCAATATGGCGGCGCAGAAACAACTTCCGGTTCAAGCGAGGATCGAGTAGCGAGGAAACGACAATTAAGAGACTTGAGAAGTACCCTAAGATCCCAGACACAAGGACTCACCCTGCAATATAATTTGAAAAGAAGATACCGTTGTAAAAAAGTAAATTAATAAAATTTGTAGATGCTTCGACTAATTTATTTCTGTATGAACCATCATCTGAAAAAATAAAATTATACGAAGTGTGGGTCTGTAATATTCTCGTAAACTGCTTAAATAAGGAGCCACGATGACACAGCAGTCAGACACTTATAACCTGGAAAGTTCCTTATACAGTTGTATAATTGACTTTAAGTTCTTAAGTGACACATACTGAACATCCTGGTGAGGTCGTTTTGTTTCTTTTTTCTTTTCCTTTTGAATTTAATTTTGTATATAAGTAGCCTATTAGACATCCTGATCCACACTCCATACCAGTTGGTGGCAGTAATGCACTAATTCATTGTTTGCCAACCGCCAATAAACCTCAAACAAGAAGAAGAAGAAGATCCGGGTGAGGTCATGTGACCTTGAGTTAATTTGTGTACCAATGACATCATTTCCAAAATGGCTGCCTGGCTGGTCATCACATTTGGCAGAGCTAATTTCAAAAAGCTTGTTTTTGTTGCTAAAAGTGAGTGTCAACACATTTAACAATTCTAATGCTTTGATAACACGTCCTACATTATAGCTAAACTCTTCTAACCAGGTTTATCAAACTAATTAATGTCTGAAAGGTTATGAAAATATTGTGACAGATACGTCAGATCAGGCTTTTAAACTTATAATTGTCTCAGAAAAAACAATGACGTATTTGTCACAGTAACAAAATAGTAATGAGCTGCTCAATTGATTTAACTGATTCAAATAATTAAAATATGTTCTGTTGAATCCAAACGAGTTTTTAATTGATCTCATGTTTTATGTGCTGTTCACAGTTGAGCTACCAGAGAAATGTAAATTGTAACGTTAGTTTACCAGATGCGTTGTTATTGTTGTGACAGTGTAAATGAATATGCGCCGCTGATCTTTGAACTCTTTTAGCAATAAAATACATCTTATTTGTATTTATGTTGTTTCCACATCACAACTTAAAGCTCATGGTCATCAATGGGATCACGCGACGAGCCCCTGAATGCACCATTTTATGCTGTTTCCCAAGTTTACTTGTTAATTGCTTCTAACTGGTTGCAGTGTGTTGTTGATCAGTACAGACCTCTGGGTGTTTACTGACTTTACTAAACAGGAAATCTACTGCCGGCAAAAGTCCACCTCTGGGTAGAATAATGTGCATTTATGTTTGCAGACTCGCACAAGCTGCAAGAGTTGGAACTGAACGATTTTCAATGATTAATGTATTCAATGTTATAACCATTATAATGATAATCATATTTAGAATACTATTAATAACAATAATAATTAGTTTTATTCATCAAAATAAAAATCTCCATCAGTGCTCACTTTAATCAGCAGAACATCAACTATCAGTGAAACATTGTTACTGTAACATTTAAAGCCACTCATGCTTCTCAAAACAAGCAACGTGTATTTGTCAGTGTGTTTGATCATTAATAGTATAACTATTTCTATTAAAAGTTATTATCAGCAGAGGACATGTTCACAGTGAGCAGCTCTGATAGGAAGTCTGGCTGAACTGCACCATAAGCCTCGACCATCATCAGTGTGTTTGCTGCTCCCAGAATAACTTCAGTTTATTAAACACTGATCAACATCAGATGGTTGTTTTCACATCGAGACTCTGAACAAACATGTGGAGCAGTTGGAAAACGACTTTTGATGGAGCTCTGATGCATTTTAATTCATTTTTAGAGAGAAATGAGTGGGAAAAGCCGCTGATCAGTGGTGTCCACGGCGGTGAGGAGGTGAGGTTTGGAGGCTCCTCAAACACAACACAGAGTTCATCAGAGCTCTACATGACTTCAATATGAAGAGACACTAGTCCGCTATCGGCTCCCTTCACCGTCAGCCTTCAGTACTTCTTCCACATTTAGTTTTGAGTCTTTATCAGTGAAGAGAAAACACAAGTGACTCTGCTTTCAGACTGCACTGAGGAGTCCCGGGCTGGGTTGAGTCTCCACGGTTCTCATGGTGTGTTTAAGTGCAGCCCCGTGCTCTGAGCTCTTCAACAGTCAGTCAGACTCTCGTGTTCTCGTGACTACTAACACAACGATAGAAAATGGCAGAAGTAGCTCCAGCCCCCGCGGCGGCCAAAGCAGCGAGGAAGAAGGTGTCCAGGCCGAAGGGGATCACCCTCGCTCAGCTCGTCGTTAAAGTTGTTTCCGCATCCGATGAGCGGAGCGGCGTGTCTGCTACCGCCTTGAAGAAGGCTCTGGCCGCCGGAGGATACGATGTGGAGAACCACAACACCCACGTCAATAACGCCATCAAGAACCTGGTGACTAAGGGGACTCTGGTCCAGATCAAGGGGCTCGGGGCCTGGGGCTCCTTCAGGATGAGCAAGACGGCTGTCGAGAAACCGGCAAAGAAAACCGCTCCTACAGTCAAGAAGCCCGCAGCTAAGAAACCCGCAGCGGCCAAAAACACAAAGACAGCGGCAGTAAAGAAACCAGCAGCAGCCGCTAAGAAATCGCCCAAGAAGGCAAAGAAACCCGCAGCGGCCAAAAAGACCAAAACAGCGGCAGCAAAGAAACATGTGTGTGTGATGCAGCCAATGGGTGATGGGCTTAGTTTTAGCTGTATGGCTGATTGTAGGTAAAACAAATATCAGTGTTTTATAATCCAGTTGAAAGTAAACTGATCCAGCTCCGCTGTCACAAGGACCGATACAGGAGAACATTCCTGCCCTCTGCTATTAGACTGTACAATAAATCACCTCTGGACAGATCATCCTTCAATTGACTACAACACTGCTAACTGTTTGCTGTTGGTGATCCTTGTACTACTGTTTTTTACCTAGTTAGTTAACTTATACCATTCTATTTTATTGTATATACTATGCATTTTTTATTTTCTTTACATTTTCTTATATTCTGCTCTGTTATCTTGCTGTATTTTATATATTGAGCATCTTTCATATTTTTATGTTTACTCTGTAACTTCGTTTGCTGCTGCTACAAACAAATTTCCCCCTGGGGATGAATAAAGTATACATCTAGCTATCTATCTAAATGTGAGCAGCTGCATCATTTTATCTGCCTGGAAGTTCAAGATAGTGAGAGTCAAGATTGAGCCGCATAAAATGATAAATGTGCAGCAAAGCTTCACATCCATCGACAGAAACACACGGGTTAAGAAGCCTGCCAAGGACAGAATGTAACCGTAATACTTTGCACTGTTAAACCAGATTTATTTTCATCTAACTAATGTAAAATCATAGTAACAATAAATACCTCAATTCATTAAAACAAAGGATGTCATATGTTAAAATAAATTAAATCATATGTAAAAGAGTGAATGTTATTCACAGGTTTCACACTCTAATATAGCAGTGTGGGAAAACAATACCCAAAGAGATACAACTCTAAACCAGATCCTTTAGAGCAGAGGTCTTCAACAGGGGGCCCGCGGAGGTACTGCAGGGGGGTCGTGACATTTTGGTTGATTAGACAATTTTTCTTTTTCTTTTTTTTTTCAGAAATGTAAACGTCTTTAAATACACATTAACATGAATCCAACATATTGTAGCGAATGTATGAATGGAGGCAGAATATGTTATCTTTCAGACAGTAATGCACACATTCATCAACACACAGGAGCTCTCTCAAGCTGAGCACCGGTTCACTCACAGCATGAGAGACTAGCCTGGACCTGTCCCTCCAAGCCTCCTGCACACAAAGAGGAGGACCCGCCCCTATCGCTGCTGTGCCAATCACGAGGCCGCATTTTACGTGCTGGCTCTGTCAGGTTCCCGTGATTGACTGAGAGCCTATTCAGTCCCCAGCTGACTAAGATCCCAGACACAAGGACTCACCCTGCAATATTATTTGAAAAGAAGATACCGTTGTAAAAAAGTAAATTTGCATTTTAAAAAAAACAAAAACATTTACTTCACCCATGAATCCTTGTGCAATCATTTTTGCAAGATATTCCTGACTGCAGCTCCTATCCACAACAGCCAACTACAAAGGGCAGTATATTATCATGCCAAGTGTATGGACATTGTTATGAGTGAAACATGAATCTGTCCATTATTTAAATAGTTCAGTATTGTATGCAAGATAACAGGTATGTTTATGCATGGCAGTGACACTAATGGACATGATCTATTCGCAGTGGTGTATAGTAACGAAGTAGAAATACTTCGTTACTGTACTTAAGTCGTTTTTTTGGATATCTGTACTTTACTTCACTATTTATATTTCTGTTGACTTTTACTTCACTACATTTTGCAAAGAAAACTGATACTTTTACTCCGATACATTTCCCCTGAAACCTTCGTTACTCGCTACAAAATCAAATCTATCTTTAGAAAAAGACCAACGTCGGGGACTGTGGTGGAACAGAGACTGCAAGCAAGCAGGTTTGGCGAATCAGTGGTCCTAGCTTACAAGTTAAATCATTGGTTAATCAAAAACAAGTGCTCTCAAAGCCGCGGTGTTTTGATTCCCAGTGATGCCCAGGATGCTACATGCTATAGCTAGCGAGCAACAACATTAGTAGAATTCCACACAGGACGGGTGGGATGAGGAGAGGTGGATGGGTCAAACAAACACTGGTGTTTCCTCCAGGAGGCCGCAGTTTGTGCCGTGCGTGAAACGAGAAGCCAATGTTGATTTATTTGTGACGTGACTTCCGTACTTAAGCAACGCCACTTCCGTAGATATTTTAACGCAAACCACGATCTTTTCCTAAACCTAACTAAGTAGTTTCATCGCCTAAAAACCTTAGTTGTTTCCTGTGAAGATGGAAGTTTATTTTGAAAAGACAGTATGCGTGTAACAAGCGAAAACAGACTCATGTTGCTGGACTTTTGCAGGAAAAACGCACGAAAAGTGAGGAGTAACTTTTCGTAAGATATCAATAAAACGGGGATGAATTTATATCATTGTATAAAGAGAGTGACATGAGAAGATCAATCTCATGTCTGTAAGTTAAATCAGCTATAATCACTCTTTTAAAGTGATTAGTGACTCGTCTAAAACATTTAAAAAAGGAATAACTTCAATAGAATCATTCTATACACTGTAGCTTCTTTACATTCTAATATAATGTAAAGAAGCTACATTGTAATATAATTGTCTTTTGAAGATGAACAGGACATTTTTCAGTTTCAAGTAATGACTGGGTTGTTACTTTCGGTGCTGCTTTAGTATTGATCATGTTTTAATATTTGAGTCATTTTGTGGATGATCAGATGGAGTTATGATGGTAGCAGTCGCCCAATTGCAGATTCAGCTTGAGCAAAACCTTTGCCTATTGTGTTCAAATCAGGCCCATAGGAGTTTACAAGGCAGGTGTCCTTTCTCAAAACACTGACCTGATGCATCAAGTGGATATTTTTTGCTGAACACAATATTATGCATTTGCCCTCTACATCCTCTAGTCGGAATGAGCATACTTATAAACGCACTGTTACAACTCCTTCATAGTGTCATATTGCTTTTCGGAGAATTATGATGATAAGTTCATAGTAGATGCAAAAGTATACTTATGTACAATATATTATGTTGAACATTGTTGCTCCTGGATGGATCACAGCCAACCCAATTATTGTCAACACAGCTCCTTGTCCTTGGTCATGGTGGCCACAGCACTTAAAAGAATAAACTTCATAATTCAAAATTCTGACGCTTTGCTTTTTTATTAACAGCATTTACTTGTACTTTTACTTTCAATACTTAAGTACATTTAATATCAGAAAATTACTTTTGATACTTAAGTACAATAAATATCAGATACTTTAAGACTTTTACTCAAGTAGTATTCTAATTGGTGACTTTTACTTTTACTGGAGTCATTTTCCAGTAAGGTAACTTTACTTTTACTCAAGTATGGCTTTTGGGTACTTTATACACCACTGTCTATTCGTGCCCCTTCCATCTGGCAGGAGGCTGCGGTCCATCAGAACCAAGACCTCACGCCACACAAACAGTTTCTTCCCGTCCGCAGTCGGGCTCATTAACAAAGCCCGGGTCCCCCACTGACTCTGTCATCCCCAGGACATTTCCTTCTGGGCTCTCCCCTGCACATCCCTGTTTCTTTATTTAAACACACTCGCCACTTTTAACATTTCACTTACACTTCACTTGTTTTACTGTTATCTGTTTTGTTGTGCACTTTATTTTATATTGTATTGTAAATTTTAATATGTTTCTATTTCTTGCACTGTGTTGATTGTTGATAGTTTAATGTTATTGTTTATTGTTAAACGTTACGCACCACCCGCCACGACAAATTCCTTGTAGGTGCAAACTTCCTTGGCAATAAACGGTTCTGATTCTGATTCTAATAGGCCATCACTCATTTTTCGTAAATGTCATAACAGTAACCTTTACATTAGAATATAGAGGAGCAAGACAAATAAACAAGGGTTATTCATTAAGTCATCTAATTTACTACAATGATATAGAAAAATTACTCATCGCATGAGAAAAACAAAGTATGTATAAATAAATAAAACTATATCCCCTGAGAGACACAAGTATGGTAACATGTGAATTGGCTTTGTTGTAGCTGTATGATTGCTGTGAGGGACAGTATAAGATGTCATTCTTAAGTCGTCTTAACTTTAATTACTGATTTATTACATATCACAATATCTCAAATCCAGTTCAAACTGAATGAGCAGCTGCATTAATATCTGTCTCAAAGTTCAGCACAAGACTGAGCAGCAGAGCCCGATGTGCTGCAGAAAGTCACAAGGCTGACACCAAAGAGAATCCCAAAATAATACTAATAGCAATATAGTACTACGCAGTATAAAACCTTATTCTTCAGGCATGCTATCAATATCAAACTAACAAGAGCAATCAGATAATGACAGGGCCATAGTTGTGAATATAGAAATACTCATAAAGACTAAAAGGGACCTCTTTTGTTCAGATAACAGTGATAATACATGGAATACATAAATAACAGAAAAATCATATCTAACACCTTATTTGTAATTCACTGGTTTCACACAACATTGCACTGTAAAAACAGCTCCATTGTGTGGGCCAACTGTCATCACTGTTCATTGCAACTATAACTTAGGTCTAAATTAGTTCATATTATCCCTCAAAATCAGATCTCAATAAACACAGTTACTGTCTGGATGCCTTCAGGATCAACTGGACTTCAAAGTTTACTAAGAACCTAAATTCAGAAGAGCTATAAAATATTTCATTTAAAAAGAATACAAACCTTGATTTAAAAAAAACAACAAGTAAACTGCATTTAATTCAAAATAATCTGAACCGGCATTTTGTATCACTTCCTCATTAGAGTCATGGTAGGTTGTGTAATTGCAAATTTTCTTCATTATATCTTAAAATCAACACTATTTATTGTATTTCTCAGCTCTTGTCCTTTTAGACAGTAACAACATAATGGAACATTTAAATCAGGCTTCAGGTCACGTCACAACAAGGAGTCAGCTCTACTTAAAGTCTTATTTAAATTTATGTTCATGTTATTTTATTACACTGCACTTTGGTCAACTCTGGATGTTTTTAAATGTGCTTTATAAATAAACTGTATTTGATAAGATACATATATAAGTATGACCACTAGAGGGTACTGTTGGACAAGATATGATGTGGAGCATCAAGTTACTATTAAATACAACTTTTGAAAAAATCTACTCGTGGCATTGAAAGAGAAAGCACTTGGTTTGTGACTCCAACTACATCATGGTGAATCATGCTCAGAGGGGCCTGTTTGAAGAGGAGATGCAGGACACATCACCTGTTGAACAGTTTAATCGTCACAAAATAAACACATTAGATATTGGTAAAACAAAATCTATGACAAAGTCAGTACACATACACCACGTAGCAATGTCTTGTAGAAGAAGGGTAGGGTCACATGTTAAATATAAAATTAAAATAAAAACACGTGTCCCGATCCTATTCTGCACAGAGTGGAGGTGTTAGGTTGAATGAAGAGACCATCTTGAAGGCAACTATAGTGTAATCGAAAATGCTCTCAGGTTTCATTATGGGAAATGTAGAATCCGATTTTTATGTTTTTAAAACCTGAGTATCGCAACTATAGGGAGATGCAACACTAAATCAGTGGAGGACCCACTTAAGGTTGTCTCATTATAACTGCTGAATATATACAGTATTATACAGTATTTGGCTTACATACATTTCAAACATAAAAGGGAACTAGTCCGGTGAGGTACAAGTGCCTCAGTAAGTACTGTAACTGAGTGCATGTAACATGAGTCCTATTACATACCACCACGGCTCTCTCACATGGTTGACCAGAATCTTTTATTTTGAAAGCGGTAGAGAGGAAGTAGTCGTTAGCAGGGAATCGACTGTCAACTATCGTTGAGTGGTCGTGCTATCCAGCTAACTATTTATAGCTGGTTAGCTAATTTGAAACAAAATCCAGCAGCTGAAGAGGGGGTAAGGTGAGTTTGTTTGCTCAAATGAACAGCGTTACGGTTTCCCAAGTGATCTTCGTTTGTTTTACTATCGTCAACAGATCGAGTGGTTTCCGGCAACATTGAAGCCAGCGATGTTAACGTTAGCCGCTAGCTAGCTAGTTAGGTACTTTGCTAGGCTTGCAAGGCAATGAAGGCAAAAATTGGCGATTTTAATTTCCTGCCAAGGATTAAAATCGTATTTGTGATTGAAACGAACATTACAATTTGTTATAAAGTCACACGTGGTGACTTTTTGTTGTATAATTGAGATTCTTGAACAGACAGGAGATTAACAGATGAAAAGCTTTAGCGTGCCACTCTTTGTTGCTAGGCAACGGAGTTCTCCGCTGGGTGTCCGATGGTAAAGCCTGTAATTACATTAGTGGAGCAAAAACACGCATCGTCGTGACTTGATCGTATGCACCATGCAACCTATTTAGCTCATGCGCTTGATTTCCCATATTACGAACCGAAAAGAAGAGAAATAATAAAGTGCCTCTGTCTGTCTGTCTCTTCTGGGCTCTTGTCAGGATATACAGTAGTTCACCATGTTGGTCCCGATATTCACACTGAAGCTCAACCACAAGATTAACCCTCGCATGGTGACTGTTGGGAAGTTTGATGGAGTCCACCCATGCCTTACTGCAGCCACACAGGCTGGAAAGGTGAGGGGAATAAACATGTTCTCTGTTCCCACATAATTTTGTTGAATTCGTAATGAGCAGAAACTGTATTGCATACCATGGCTGCTGCCTGAGTCCATGAACATTCTTCCATCTTTGTATTTTCTACAAATGCCTTTTCGTGGCCTCGTTATAACATTGTGGAAAGCGAGGGACCATATTCTGAACTTTTACTTCCACATTGTTTCTGTGCTGGCCCACTGTACTTGCCTGATATCAGACAGCATTAAGTGGGTGGATTCAAAGGTCTGGACCCAGGCAACAACTTAAAGAGTCCTTCACCACATGTCTCTTAGACTTACGCTCATTACAACACTTTCGATTATAGAATACCTTTCTTACTTTTACTACCAACTCTAAGTCACACACTATATGTTTCCGCCTCTGTTTCTCTCTGTAAGGTTTTTATCCATAACCCTCATGGTCGTGGTCAGAGACCTGTGGCCCACCGCCTCAGCCAGAGCGCACAAGACTCTGACATCTCACTCCTCAACATCAACCAGGCAGTCACATGTCTGACGGCAGGAACGCTGGGACCAAACACCACGGGGGACACGCTGTTGGTGGGATCCCAGACCAACCTGCTGGCCTATGATGTCCATGACAATGCTGATATTTTCTACAGAGAGGTGAGTGGAACTGAGAATAGGTGGAGGGAAAACATTTGGTTGAAGTGGTATCTCTCTCCAGGAATGAAGTCTAAGACAATGTAACAATGCAAAGTGTATATTGGTTAAATGCATAGAGGTTACAGGTAGATAAACACAGGTGTGTTGTTGTGTGTGTACGTGTTCTGTTTTTATTGTAAAGAGCTTTGTAACTGTGATTTGAAAGGTGCTTTTTAAGTTTCTTTAGCAACCCAAGACAACACTGACATTAAAGGACTCAAATCCCTGGTATACATATTTGTTTTTAATAGTGTCCGGGTGTCAAAAACCATAAAAGATAAGATAATGTATATTTTATCGTCCCACGGGGAAGTTTGTCTCTGGCTCCAAGCCGCTGCATCACACAACACACTTTCCAGCGTCACGGTGCAAATACATGCTTATAACACATAACATAGATCATACATGCACTCATGCATAAACATGATTAATTTCACATGTTGAATGTGAGACAGCGGTTCTTTAAAATAATACTACGAAATAAAAGCAGTGTGTTAGTATGTGTTTTCTCTCACAGTAACATGATGGTGTAGGAATAGTGCAGAGCAGTATTTTCTTTGACATTTGAGAGTTTTGATGACAGCTGCTGTACCTGAGGCTACTGATGATGAGGGATTTTAAAGCACGATAATGACATGGCTAGCTCAGACAGCATCAACGGTCAAGATACTGTCCCAGTAGCGGTCCCAAGAAAGTTAGGACGGATGAGGGAACCTCATATAATTATCTCAATGGCCTCGACCTTGCTGCTGCTATAAAAAAGGAAATGTCTGGCCAAATTGCCAAATTAGTAATAAACCAGATAATCTCACAGGTGTTGCAACATACACAACCATGTTCCAATGATCGCAGGAAAGAGACTGTGATTTGTGATTACTGGGCTTTGGTAGGTGTCAGTCTATGAGACTTGGCTCTAAGATAGTACAGTACAAACATGAAATGTAACATGTTAAGCCAAAATATATCAATGAGTTTTGAATTTAAAAATCTGCCATAGAAAAAAATCATTGTAAAAATATCATCTCATAACATATTTGCATCTATGCTGTTTCTGTGTCGAACTGAATACTTGAAAAAAATGACAACAAGCAGCAGTGCTTTACACTCTGGAGACGAGCCTGGCTGTCGACATGTTCTACAGTACTCCATTTTTAAAGGGCCTTGTGTCTGTTTCCTCTGTGTGTGTGTGGGGTGTAGGTGACGGATGGGGCCAACGCTATTGTGTTGGGGCACCTCGGGGACAAACCGAGTCCTCTGGCCATCATTGGAGGGAACTGCGCTTTACAAGGCTTTGACCATGCTGGCAATGACCACTTTTGGACGGTAAGAACACCAAGGCAACATTTTAATATCAGCACAGTCTGTCTTACATTCAAGAAGTTGGTTTCTTTGAATAGCAACGCACAACTTATGAGACAAAGACACCTCACTAAAATGTAACCAGTTTGATTATCAGCAATCAACAAATAAATATAATAATAAATGTAATAATGAAGTTTCTTGTTTTTAGGTGACTGGTGATAATGTCAGATCTCTGGTACTATGTGACTTTACTGGCGATGGAAAAAATGAGGTACGTCCTGACGCTGTGTTGATGCTGCGTCTGATCACAGAGCTTTGTCGCACATCTTCCTCCTCGTGTTCTATAGCTCTCTAATTTGAAAATGTTAACAGTTGTGTCTGAACTGTAGACGTGAGCTCAATGAAAGATGAATTCATATTGACGCTGTTGTGTTTCCAGCTTCTGGTCGGCTCAGAGGACTTTGACATCAGAGTATTCAAAGAGGACGAGCTTGTGTCTGAGATGAGTGAGAACGAGGTAAACTGATGCAATGTGTTTCACTTTTTTAAAGACTCCCGAGAAAAATATCCATCAAAACTAACAAGTGTGTTGTTGTTTATTTTAAATTATGTTTTGTACCGGGGACAGTCGCACAATAACACTTGAAATCACCAGTGCACTGTTACTAGTTTCCCCTCTGTCCTTCTCCCGACAGACAGTAACGTCACTGTGCCATATGCATGACAGCAGGTTTGGCTATGCCCTGGCCAATGGCACTGTGGGAGTTTATGATCGCAGCGCCCGCTACTGGAGGATTAAGGTACCGTAATCATTTATGATAGTGTCGTCTTGGAATAGAGGGGCTAACCTTATTGGAAAAAAATAGGTATTAGCAACCAGTGTTGTAGTCAAGACCACCTAAACCGAGACCAAGTCATGACCAAAACCAGAGTGTATCGAGACAGAAACAAGACCAAGACGAGTCTGACTTCAACAGGTAGTCTTGAGACCGGTCTCAAGACCATGACCGCTATAGAGTTCTTCAACACACAGTGTTAATGACAATGGTGATCTTTGGCACTTGGTGGGTGTCGTTGTCATTGTTTCCATCAGCCTTTCCCTCTGAAAGCCTTAGTTCTGTTTATTCTATGTCTATAGAACAACCCTATCATGTTGTATGTCCTTAATCATTTAATGCTGTTTGAAATTTGAACTGACTGACCCACTAAGGGCCTTTTGACTTTAAATGTAATGTGTCTCCATTTCCTTTTTAAATAATGTGTTTTTCACTCTCCAATCAGTCCAAGAATCACGCAATGAGCATCCATGCCTTTGACCTGAATGCTGACGGGGTGGTGGAGCTTATCACTGGCTGGTCCAATGGAAAGGTCAGCTCACAACCTAGCGGGCCTGGCATTTCACACAAGAAGTCATTCATTTCCACACTGTCTTTAGTTCGTCTTCAGTGTGGATCAGGTTCTCCTTTTATTTCAGATTGATGCTCGTAGTGACCGCACAGGCGAGGTCATTTTTAAAGACAACTTTTCCTCTTCTGTGGCCGGAGTGGTGGAGGGAGATTACAGGTTGGATGGACAGATACAACTTATCTGCGCCTCCACAGACGGAGAAGGTATGTTGTCTGCCTGTATGGTTTCTGCCCACATATGCATGTATGAAGACGTGTTGGAAATGGTTGGATTCAGGCCATCCTCTGTGTACCTGGATGAATGCTTTTACAAATATCTGTCACTATTTTCTTTTTTGGGAAAAAAACACAATTTCTTGCTCTGTGTTTGTTAGTGCCCTTTCTTATCAGCGCTAATATCCCACTAACTCCCTACCAACTGTCAGAAGGAGGAGAGTTAGTGTGTGTCAGTGTGTGTGTTCATGCATGTTCACATACTAAGGTAACCCAAATTACTAATTATTGTAGTGCTGTCACCTGATTTCAATGACATTTTATTAAATTTTAGCTGTGGTGCATTTGTGACTCTGATCTATTTGATCTCGTGCAACTAGCAGATCATTATTTCCACTTCCTGAGTACTTCAGTTCATGTAGAGATACCTAAAAACAAATAACCACGTTACCATGAGCTTCAACGGTACCTTAAGCTTAATTCAGACATAGCATCCAAACATGCTGAACATGGTTTGGGAGATCTGACCATTTAGGCTTGGATAAGAATGTCATCAGTGTTGTAAATGTGTGTATCTTGTAGTCCGTGGTTATCTGCCAGCCAGTAAAGACCTTAAAGGGAATCTCATGGACTCCAGTGCTGAACAAGACCTCATTAGAGACCTCAGCCAACGCAGACAGAATCTGCTGCTGGAGCTACGCAACTATGAAGAGAATGCTAAGGTACATTTCTATATTATCGTACAAGCACAGAGATGAGTAAAATCCCCCTTTCACATTTTTTTTCCCTTTATCGTTTCATTTTTGTCATAATTCTCTGCATCGCTGTTTGTTTCAGAGATAGCAGACTTCACACAGGATAATCACAGGATTCTTAATTGACATGTGGCTGTATATTATTTTATATGCTTAACATCCACACAAACTGTGCCGTTGTTTCAGGGTGTGTCAGAGACAAACAGTGGGGTGGGTGTCATACCAGCCAACACTCAGCTCCAGACAGCGCTGTCAGTGAGGCCTGCTACAGAGGCTCAGAAAGCTCATGTAGAGCTCAGCATTTCAACACCAAATGGTAGAGTGTATTAGCACTTAGGCTGAGAATTTCAAGCATGTCAAGGACAGGGCAAATACTCTATAGTCCCAAGTCCCTGAATCTCTCCTTTATCCTCTCCAGAAACCATCATTCGTGCAGTGCTAATCTTCGCAGAGGGGATATTTGAGGGGGAGAGTCACGTTGTGCACCCCAGCGCTCAGAACCTCTCAGGCTGTGTCCGCGTGCCCATTGTCCCCCCAAAGGATATACCAGTAGATCTGCACATCAAAGCCTTTGTTGGAGGGAAAACTAGGTAGGATGTGTGAGTAAGTAAAGTACGTGTGCTGTCGTGTATTAATTGCATTTTTCTTACCATGTAATTAACCACCTTCTCTGCACTTCATTCTTTTTGTCTTCTCCAGCACCCAATTCCATGTGTTTGAAATCACTCGTCAGCTGCCTCGTTTCTCCATGTATGACATCACAGTTGACTCCTCAGCTACTCCGCCCACTGGAAGGGTCACCTTCAGCATCAACGACCGACCACAGAGGGTAGGCTGATCAGTCCCACAGCATGTCCAAGGCAATAACATCCCAATATATGTTTGCTAATTACAATCTTATAGTAGTGTGTGTGTGTGTGTGTGTGTGTGTGTGTGTGTGTGTGTGTGTGTGTGTGTGTGTGTGTGTGTGTGTGTGTGTGTGTGTGTGTGTGTGTGTGTGTGTGTGTGTGTGTGTGTGTGTGTGTGTGTAGGTGGTGATGTGGCTGAATCAGAACTTCTTGCTTCCAGAAGGAGTAGACAGCCCCGACATCACATTTAATTCTCTAAGAGGAGGGGGACTGTTGTCCATCAGTATGGCCACCAATGGACAGGTACAAACACACAACAACTATACGTTTAGCCATATCTCTCTTACACATTACACTTTTGTGCACTTTTTTCTGCAAGTTTTAACATTACATCAACAAGAGAATCAAGTGCTTGAGTTTTGCAGCTCAAAACATAAACATTGAAACATGAAATCACTGTGATTTGTTATTACCAACAACATCAATGTGACTTGTTTATTTATATTGTACAAAGTCAATTTAATTACATTCAATTAATTTCATTAGTGATTTAAAAGACAAAGGCTTTGTGTTGTGCATACTTTGTTTTGGGTTTTTGCTCATAAAGGGAAAATTGTGACCGTATAAATCATGAGTTCTTACCTTGCCAAGAGTGAGCAAAACATTGAGGTTCATTTGCATGAAGTTACTGACATTTCCTTTTAAAATAAGCTAAAATCAGATGCTTAGTTAATCCTTAATTTGCCCAATCAGATCACTCTGAGAACCGATGACATTGACCTGGCAGGAGATCTGATCCAATCACTTGCCTCCTTCCTGGCAATAGAGGAATTGTCAGCAGAAGCAGACTTCCCCGGATACTTTGAGGAGCTACACACCACACTCACTGAGGTCTGGCTCTAATGACATTGAAACCTCTACTGTCAAAAACATTTCATGTTGTATATTCCACTAGTATTCCAAGACATACCTTCCATCCATCCCCACATGTACATTGACCTGTACATGTGCATTGTGACTACAACTTTGTGTAAAAGGCTTGTCAGGGCTGAGAGAAGTCAGGAAGCTCATGAGAAATGAAATCTTTATTTGTCAGGAGAGAGAATGTAGCTGTTGCTGTGGTTTCATAATGAGTCTTAAATATCTGCGATGCAGGTGGATGAGTTCCACTCCGTCCATCAGAAGTTAACTGCAGCCATGGCCGACCACTCCAACTACATCAGGAACATGCTGGTGCAAGCAGAGGATGCTCGCCTTATGGGTGAAATGTGAGTAACCACGACAGACGTGCAGCAAATTGAACTGGTCCCATTTGTAATCATTGTCAAATACAAAATGTGATGTATGATTTCTTTAGGAAACATATTGACGTTGATAACGTTTTTTTATGGTTGCATGCAATTTAGGTCAGCCACTTCCAGAGCTGTGGTATTGTGCATGCTTGTTTAAAGCCAGCAAAGAGAAAAAGCCATCAGCAGACCCTCACCTTCCACCAGCGTTGCAACAATAGAAAGGCTTAGTTTCCCTTAAATGTTACCATGACAATTCAAAATGTCTGCTGGGAAAAAGGTCAACTGTAGTGCAAACACTCTTTACTAGTGATTTCTGAAACAAAAGAACGATTGTATCAAAAACATGAAGAACAAATACACAGTTGCTGATTAATTAGGTACACCTAGCTAAAACTAGTACAGTCGAATACAACAGTCCTACATTACATCCTTCATGAATGTTGATACAACTTCATGGACATTTTGGAGGCTGCAGTTTGTGGTGCTGTTGTAATGAAAGGTGCTTCTAATACTTAAGGCACCCTCATTGATATAAATGGGACAGACAAAATATTAGAAATGCCTTTCAGTATAATACTTTACAATCCAACTGCACCACAAAACTTCAGAGTGAGCCCCAAATTGAATCAACACCTCTCTAAGACAGTTTCAACAAAAACTTGTAACTGAGTGTATATTTCAGCGTATATATATATTGATAATACTGCTATAAGATCTTTTCTTTTTAACCACAGGGCTGTTTCTCTTCCTCTTCTCCCCGTACGCTCTCTCTGATCTTCTCCCTCGCTCTCTGCAGGACAACTATGAAGAAGCGTTACAGAGAGCTGTACGATCTAAACAGGGATCTGGTCAACGAGTATAAAATCCGCTCTAACAACCACAATGCATTACTTGCCTGCCTCAAGTCTGTCAACCAGGCCATACAGCGGGCTGGTAGACTCCGAGGTAGGCCTGTGTGTGTGTGTGTGTGTGTGTGTGTGTGTGTGTGTGTGTGTGTGTGTGTGTGTGTGTGTGTGTGTGTGTGTGTGTGTGTGTGTGTGTGTGTGTGTGTGTGTGTGTGTGTGTGTGTGTGTGTGTGTGTGTGTGTGTGTGTGTGTGTGTGTGTACATATGTATACATATGTATGACACACTGTAACAACCACAATTCCTGAACAACTGCATGTGGGCTGACTCAAGCCTATGTACAATCAATATTATTGTACCTGGGTAGGTTTTTGGATGTAGTGCATACGTGTTGTTGGTCCAGATGTTGGTTCTTTCTAGTGTTGATTGGACATATTCAACGCTTTGCTGATGTCGGTGAGGGACTACAAATGCTTTGCAGAGTACTTGAGTCCGGCTCACCTTAGATACCAGACTGGAAACCCTCTGTTTCAGTGTCTCCTATAGCTTCTTTTTTTTTTTGGAAGCATGCAAGATATAGCATATCGGGGATGAGGAGAGTTTTGACTTTTCAGGGAAACAACACTCACGACCAAAACACCAAGCATCCCTTGACGAGCACATTTCTGCAGTCAGGACACTGAGCAGTCAAAACGGTGGTATTTATGTTGTTCATGGCAGTGATGCAACATCAAAAGCCCACTGCACATACAGTATACATATGTATGTATTCATCAATAATATCAGAGTATATAGGGGGATCCTTAATAAGAAGACTAAACAGCCATTTAAATACTGATTTCACTATCAAATGTCAGTGAACAAAGCTCAGAAGCTTAAAAGCATTTATGTCATCCTCTATGTGTCGTTACAAGTCACATACCTGTCTTGTCTCCTCATATTAATCTGTCTGTCGCTCTTCCTCCTTACCTCCAGTCGGTAAACCCAAGAACCAAGTGATCTCTGCCTGCCGAGACGCCATCAAGAGCAATAACATCAACGCACTCTTCAGGATCATGAAAGCTGGCACTGCATCCTCCTGAGGGTGGAAGGGGTGGTGGTGCAGGAATGGACAAATGGATTGAAAGTGCAAGCACAACGCAGAACTACTCGGCAATGTAATGTTGAGCTTGACCTATTTCAAGCATGGCACCAGCAAGGATTTCCCCCCAGAATGATGAGACGAGGACACGAGAAGGGACGCAGTTTGTAGCCTTAATCTATCTTTTTGCCTGGCAGCAACATTTGGTACGAGCTCCATAATACCTTTTTACTGTCTGTGAAGACTTGAAATTCTCCTGGCTCACAGAGATAAAATGCTGACTACAGGCTTAGTGCACTTGAAGGAGCTTGATTTAGTGCAGTTAAAGCTTAGCTAGATAGTTTGGAGAGTTCAGCTGGAACAAAAGAGGTAGTGGAGTGCTTCCCTCAGACTGTTTCTCAGAAGCAATGGAAGAAAGATATTCAATGATGCTTCAGAGAAATTAGTTTTAATGCATTAATCTGACTGCTGTCTGAAACTCATGCAAAACAAAACAGTCTTTTCTTCAGTTCTACTCTCGCATACACTGTCTGACAGCATCAGTAGAGTTAAGTGTAATGCCCTTTGAATGTGGACGTTTTCCAGGTAGCGTTGCACATTTGTCATGAAAACGTTTAAACTTCAGGAAAGAATGCGTTTCCACTAAAACACGAGGGTTTGTAGGAAAATGAGTATCTGCTGGATCGGCAGCCTGAATGTTTGATTCAGCTGACACGGTGATGTTTAGAGAGAGCACAGCTGGAGCAAGACGGAGAGCAGCTTCATTGAAATCGCTGGTGGCCCTTATGGTTCTGTGTGTTGTGCAAGAAAACTATTTTAAATGAACGGATGTCAGAGGACCAGCGCTGTGTGTTTCACTTGTTTACCTTTTGTAGATTGTACACAGAGATTGTAAATGTATAATTGTGTGTGTGGCAGAAACTATTATTAAATAAACTTTTGTTTTAAAAGTATGTACATATTTGCTCTCTTTGGAAACGTTGTGATCTCTGCTAGAATTTAAGGTACGGTTCAGCAGGTTTGAACAAAGTTTGGCTGCACGGCATGAAATTTAAATAAGTGACCCACCAAGTGGTCGTTGCTTGTATAACAACAGGAAAGAATTGAGAGGGAAAATTATAACTAATTGGAAAAATGGGGCTTCCCATTTTTGAACATACATGTAAACTATGCTGCATATTTCCAGGGGTCTTCCATTTTATTTTAATTATGTATTCGTCAGTTAAGCTGTACCATCCACACACTACATCCAGCACTAAGGACTCTGCTTTTCCAACCTCAACTTTCCTACTTTTGGTATACTTCTGATTGGATGCACACATGTTCCCTCACGCGCTGTATTCTACAGGCGCTACATATGGTTCAGTAAAGACCCAGTCTAGAGTCGTAAATTACTGCTGTGAGTGTGCTCTCCCATGTGACTGGGTAGCTTGGCCTAGTATGAAATATTTAGCTGTCCTTGATCTCTGACTTCCTTGTAGACTCAAACTAGAAAAAGACATGACTAATTATCATAACTTCAGAGATCCACACTCTGCACTTTTATTTAGTCCTCTCGTCTATTTCTCCCTTTGTCCTGGCTAGTTGCTGTGTTGGCATCTGGCTTGAAGTCGCTCTGGCCTTGCTTAAGTCACGTGGTCAGGCTAAAGGATGATGGTGTTGCGTTCAGGTTCTCCTGGTTGGCTTGTTCATCTGACGACTGGCTCTTAAATTCCAAGACATTCTGATAACCTACTTTGGACAGACTTTATATAGTTGTATAGCCTCTTCTTGTTGTCTCTTTGTTTAGGATGTTTTTGTATTTGTTTTTTTGTCTGTGGATGTTTTGCCGTTTTTTTGTAGTAATTAAGGTCTCATTATGCTCATTTTGTCTCTCGATTAAAAAAAAGACAATACAACCTAAAACTGACAACAAGCAGTGCTAATTATTTCGTGATTAGTTGATTCTACACCAAGAAAGTAATTTATTATATTATTATTTAAAAAATAGTTTATAATTGTCTACACTTGCAGTTATTTCGTTGACAGTAAATATATGAATATTCCCTATAGTACTTGAAGGCAACTATGAGCGCAGCCAGCGGCTGACGGGCTCAAAGCCAGGTAACTTTTCTAACCTCCCTTCTACACACACACACACGCACACACGCATGAATACAGTCGCTCATCTTCTCTCATCGGGTGTTTGTCTTTGAAATCAGTCTTTTTGTGCGTCGGTGCGCAGAGTGGAGGCTGTGGTGCAGTTGCACAGATGTTTTCAGTTCGACGTCGTCCTCCGTCTCGTCTGGTAAGTTTGAATGACTTTCATGGATCGGGGAACATTTCACAACAATTGTAGTTATAAAACCAGCCAGACTTCTGGTTGCTACTGTAAAACATGCGGCATATAGTCCTATTTGTCGAGAAATTATAGGGGAGAAGTTTTGCGACGCTGTTGGTCATGCTTGTGTGGAATTTGCGCTCTAAAATAAATAGCTGAGATTAGACAGTCACGGTTATAACAGTGCGTTTAACAGTGGTTATAACAGGATGTCTGCTAATGGTATGAACGTTTGGACACAGTGTTCTTAGACAGAGTTGGTACCCTTATGCTCACTTACATAAGACACGGACACTCCCCCTTCTGAACGGAGTTATGAATAATGGGAATCAAGAAAATACTTTCTGCTATTTATCAGCCAACAATAACTTCTTGGATTATTTTATTATTATTTGTTTTGTCCTGGTTACTACTTCGAGGTCATGTGAAGCAGGTTATGTTCGGAGCTCAGAATTCAGTCACATTTAGCCAGTTTAAACTAGATGCCAGGACACCCTGTGACGTACAAATAACAAAAAAACATCTTACTGAAAAATAAGAGATGATCGGCTATATACAGTATATTTCTCTAGTGCATCAAATTTGCTTTTTTTTTGCCACAGGAGCGTCAAAAATGATCTGCTGATTGATATCATTGGCAAACGAGGCTCATTTATTGTATGAAACAAGATGAGAGAGAGTTTCACACTAACTTCCAGGACAGCACATCGTCCTTAGAGCAGACAAATGGGGGAAGGGACAAGTAACAATATGTTCTATGCAACAGGGATCATCAAAGTCTATGGAAATGTGTTCTTGTTGTTGTCCAGGATGCCCCCACCCTTGGGTGCCTGAGGAGAAGGGGAGGATGGAGCCAGACAAGATGGTGATATGAGTTTTTACAGACAAACTGTGAAGTTTGAGGTGATGTTTAGCGATGCAGCAGGGAACAGGAAGAAAAATCACCACATCTTCTCCTCGAATTCTGCAGAGTTTCCCGCAAACCCAAGTCTGGTCTGTATCAGTCTCCACTGCTGTCTGCAAAGCAGTATGAACTGCGCCAGCCCCATTCCACTGCATACCCGTTCAATACTTAACTGAAGTCAGCGTCTTCAGAAGGAACCAAGGAAGATGGGGACAATCAGGAGAATCCTCCATGTCAAGGGAGATGTGCTGTGCACGATGCTGCTACTGGTGCTATTCTCTCTGCTGCTCTATGCCCATCAGGTAAGGATAGAACCAATCACAGCATATGAAGGGGTATAGTTAAAAAAAAGTACTTAAGTATTTAAAATCACATGTCCAATCAAATCCCATCCATGTTTCCAGGTTGTGCTCTCCTCTGGGTGGGACAGACCTGTGTGGAAGCTGGAGATCCATGGCTCTACCAGCTCCAGCAGGACATTGCTTGGCGCTAGCAAAGCCAAAGCAGGCCAGGAGTCTCCCGGGGTATGAGCTGATCTGGTTCAAGTTATAAATGTGTGTGCCTGTTTGCATGTAGGTATCAGAATCCAAGTATCTTCATCATGTAAAATCGATAAAATGATAATGGGTGCACTAAAATATAAGACTTCATATCTAGCACCAAACAGCAGACAGGCAAATTAAGCAACTAGTCTGGCAGAGGGTAGTTGCTGTTAGAAAGAAAGTGTTGCATTAGCAGGTGAAGGCGGTGAGGACTGTGATGGATGATGTGTGTAGGAAGAATCCTGTGACAAAGGACTGAGTGTGATGTGCTGACCTGAAGGTGCTGCAAGAAGGTCATCATTTGTTAGTCTTGTCCTCATTTATAAGATTAGGGAAGTTCACATCCCACATGCGATGCCCTTTGTGCTCACAGAGCGTGTGGAGACATTTTCACAGTGTCTACTGCTGAGCTGAAATTCACAACCAGTGTGAGAGCACTGCACAGTATGTGCTGTGTGAATACACATACTGCATATGTAGAGTGCATCAATGTATGTACACACAGTATGTTTGTATTTATGTTTGCGTGAATGACCATCTGTACTGATCCACAGATGGTCCAACACAACCTGGAAGAGATAAACATGAAGCAGTATAAACAGAAATTATGATGCTCGTTTTCAATGTCATTTTAGATTTTTAGTTTTTATACTTCTTTTGCACATACAACTTTAAGATCGCATGTTCTTGCTATAGAAAATGTCCTCCAACTTCTGTCTCACATCATTTTTCCTAATTAGCAGATCCCATCCAGCCCTTCAGAGACACAGCTGCCTCCGTGCAAACCCCAGTCCAAGTCCAAACCTCCTCTGTCCAAGTCCAAACCTCCTCTGTCCAAGTTGAAACCTCCTCAGCTCAAGTCCAAACCTCCGCAGCCCAAGTCCAAACATCAGGTCAAATCTAAGGGGAAATCCAAGTCTCAACGGAAAAATGCTGTCCCAACTAAGACCGTTGGCAAGCCCCTGCCTACGTTGCCACCATTTGACTTTGAGGGCTATCTGAGAGAAAAGGACAACAGAAACTTTAAGCTGCTCATAGACCAGCCAGAGAAATGTCACATTGGAGGAGCAGAGGAGGAGGCAGGAGAAGGAGGAAGTAAAGGGTCTACCACTGCTCCCTACATGCTCATTGCGGTGAAATCTATCCCTGCAGATTTTGATAAACGTCAGGTAAAATAAGACATGTTGTATGTTGGACAAAAACCAAAAACTGATTTGTAAATGGTAAAATGTGCTGTGAATCAGTACAGAAGTTAGGCTGTATTTTTCACACAAGCTATTTTGTGTATGAAAGCTTGTTGCTTTTGTTTTCTTTGCTATTTGGTTCACTCTCACTGTTCTCAGTGTAGTTCATAACAGCAGCCAGCAGCTGTTTTCTGTTAAACAGTTCTGATAAACCCGCTGTACTCTACCTGCACAGCACTAATCTGCAGATGGATCGAGTTAGCAACTAGCTGGTGAACACAGTGGAGCATTTAGCAGCTAAAGAGCCCGATATTTCCTTCAGGAGTTGGTGGAGACTAAAACTAGAGATAAGAGTAGAGTGAATATTGGACTTACATTTGACAAGTAGACATGTGGGTAAAAAAAATCAATTAATACAAGTTCAATCTCAGAAACCATCTGCTTTCTGACGACGCTTCCTATGGCCGATATTTTCAGGGTTCCAGTGTAGCCAACAGACATTATGCAGGTATCTCTCCATATTGAGGTTGTTTTAACAGATCACTGGCATACAAGCCCCATATGCTGCCAGTGCTGCTGATGAGCCCAGCTGTTGCCATTTTACTGGTGACACTCTGCCAAATGTCACACGATTAACACACATTTAACCTAACGTTGTATTAACTTAATTCTTTCTTCTCAACAAAATAATCTTTTCCTTTCTGCACTTAATTCATTTTAGGTGGTACGTCGGACCTGGGGTAAAGAGGGACTTTTTCAAAATGGTGTGTCCATCCGGACTGTTTTCCTGCTGGGGGTTCCCAGGAATCGGACTGCTCTGCCTCTTTGGGATCGGCTCATGACCTACGAGAGTCAAACCTTTGGAGATATCCTGCTTTGGGACTTTGAAGACACCTTCTTCAACCTGACGCTGAAGGAAACACATTTTCTGAAATGGGTTAACAGCAGCTGTCCTCATGTCAAGTCAGTGTTTACAAGCCTAAATCAAGAGTCTATCTGATTCTTAGCCTTTTTGTGACTCCTATCTGATTGCTTTTCCTATTATCTCTTTTCATACAGATTCATCTTCAAGGGCGATGCTGATGTGTATGTTAATGTGGAGAATATATTAGAGATGCTGCAAGGTCAAAAGCCAGACAAGGATCTGTTTGTTGGTGATATTATTATCCATGCTAAACCAATTCGGCGGCGCAATTCCAAATACTATGTGCCAGAGTTTGTTTATGGAGGGGGTTTGTACCCGAATTACGCTGGGGGAGGAGGGTTTGTCATGTCGGGACATACGGCTCGGAGACTTAGCTCTGCCTGTCAACAGGTACGTCAAAGTTTGACAGTTTTAATATTTTTGTATGTCTGTTTTTACAATTTTTTGATTCACAATGTTTTTATTCACTTCCAGGTGGAGTTGTTCCCCATTGATGATGTCTTTCTAGGAATGTGCCTCCAGCTGATCGGCGTCAAACCATCACGCCACCAGGGCTTTCGGACCTTCGGAATTACCCGGCCATCTGCAGCACCCCACCTTCAGACGTTTGACCCCTGTTTTTACAGGGAACTCATGGTTGTTCACAGCCTCAGTGTTCCTCAGATCTGGCTTATGTGGAACCTCCTGCACGACCCCAGACTGAGCTGCCACAACAGGACTAGCCAGACATCCTTGCCCTTTAAGTGGAAGGATAAGATGGGTGAAAAGGCGGGAGAAGAGAATGACTATGGTCAGAAACAGGTGTTTATTACGCATTAGCGACTCCCTGCAGGGCCGATTTGGGATCTGCAAGAGCCCCTAGCAAGGACGAAATGGTTAAAAAGCAGGATTGTGGCCAACATGAAAGGCTTGACGTGACTTCAAAAGCACAGTTGAGTCATATGGGACTTTATCCAAGATGGTAGATCATCTTTGGGGAAATGAATTGGCAAAGGTCTAAAGTGCTTCAGATTTTTCAGTAAGGGAAGAGAAGAGAATTTGGGCTTTTGCCACACAAGCCCATCTGTGTGATCACACAGTGAACAAGCATGCAGCAAGACCTTGATTTACATAGATTTTGAGAAGACTATTGAATGTGTAATCTTCAGAATGTATTGTGTTATAATTGTTTACACAGAGATACAGTAAGAGCCACGAGGACAACTTAACTGACGTGTGGTTAGCTGGTTTAACCCCATCCAAGCGTGAAAGCATCTGTGTTTCTGAGACCTCAGCATTAGTATAATATACTGACTCACATCGGACTGCGTAGACAGCCAGGACTGGTGACGGCTGTGTGTACTGGGGGAGTGGAAAGACAGTAGAGACTTTTTTGTGTTTTCACCGTGATCACAGAATCACTGGCAGAGATGTTCTTCACTCGATGGAGCCGGATGCAGGCACAAATGGACAGTTAGATTATCTGTTCCCTGGAGGAACAACAAATGAAGCCTAAATACAAACCAGCTGGGACACACAGACAAAACCTTGATCTAATGTTTGTTGAATTTTTGAGGAGTCAAGTATGTGTACTTCCATGTGAACGCTATTATTGAATACTATAATAACTTGATTTGTTTTGTGTAATTGTGTGTTTTTCGTTAAAACTCTTTGTCATTTGAAAAGCAAAACATGTGCACAGAACTCGACAGATCAACGTGGATCACATTTGTGTGTCTTCTAGTGCGATTGTTCGACATGCTCACGTGGTCTGGACTTCAGCTGGTGCCCTTTTTGCTATACAGTTGCGTGGCTCTCCAGGCCGAAATATCTCAACAAGTATCAGATGGATTTCCATGAAATTTAGTACAGACATTCACTGAGCTAATATGGCAACATTAAATTCAACAAATTAGCACTGAATGCAAGAGAATGTTCTTATTGATATAATAACTTGGCAACTGTTTGCTCTTGTAAACATCATGTCCGAAATATAGCAATTGAATTGTATGTAGCCTACATTCAAGAAAGAAAATCACGAGTGATATGAAGGTGAAAGAAAGAAATGTGCCTTTCGAGGCACAACACAAACTGTGAATGACAGAAAGTTTGAATGCGCACCGGATCATCTTGAATAAACACAACTTTTGAATACAAAAAGGAACTGTTACATTTGTCCCGCCATGGGTTGAGATTATTCCAGCTGTGTGTGTCACGTGTCTTTGTTACGTTACTGGTGCCTAAAGTCGTCCTCAATGGATGCACTGGACTTTTTTCAACATGCTATACAGTGACTTTTTCGACACACTATAATATGACTTTTTTGTGACTTTTTTCTAAACTATATGAAGATTTTTTTTGACATACTATAGTATGTCAAAAAAAGTAATAAGTCATAGTATAGTAACTATACTATGACTTATTACTTTTTTCAACATACTATACTATGACTTTTTAATTATTTTTTTCAACATATATATTTACATATTTTTCGATGTTATGACTTTAACGTATTGTGCTCTTTTTTCGACGTACTATTCTATGAATTTTTTTTTGCCATTACTTTTTTTGACATACTATACTATCACTTTTCCCCCCAAGATAGGATCAACCTCATCACATCACAGAAGCCACTGTTAAAAACGGTGGTAACTGAGCTACCAAGTGCACAGAGCCTACTATATTGTAGCAGATCTCCATCCATCCCTTGATGCTTTAATCTTAGAGAATCATCTTTTATATTTGTAAATTAAAAAAAATTCAGATTTTTTTCTAGGAATGTTACCCCCCCCCAGCTCCAGAATTAAAACATGTTCTGACAATAGCTCTCATAAGCCATTGTAGAGTTTCAAGGTTGCGTAAACTAAGAAATAAAAGCAGTCTTTTACACATCCACATTTTTATTTATTTTTTAATATCCTGGTTGTACACACAGAAAATTTATTTTGATGTCAATGAATAGTTGGCATTTCATTTCATAATAGTCACATTGGAGTTGTTCAAAGGTTACACAGCAGTAGTGAATCTCAACAACCGTCATCAAAATGCAGTCAAAAGTATTTTGCTGGCGCAAAGCTTTCAGTCAACCTAATTCTTCTCTATGCATTATATGGTTTTGTTATTGCCCTTTTTCAGTAGACATGCTGAATAAATTGACTTATTTCTTCATACACAAAGTTATAGTATTCAAAATAGAAAAATGCCACATTCCAATGAATTTCACATGTTAAGTACAACTCTCCCATTTCCAGAAATGGGTTCAAAATGTACCGATTCCACAAAAAATATTCTGAGGAGAATAAGTGACATGGGCAACGGAATATATATGATACCAAGAATAGACAATACAAACCATTAATATGAAATTACCATTGCACTGAACTGAACCCGTCCATTACAAATTACAACGATCCGGTTACGACAATCCTGCATTCAATGAAATAATCTTTTTTTTTTTTTAATAAATGTGAAATTTAAAAGCCAAGCAGATTTTCACTTGTTTATCTACCTTAAATTATTTTAGAAAAACAAGGATGTGAAAAGTCCACCTGAGTTTGGGTGAGATTAACTACCCAGCACCCCATAGCTCCTCCCTCGGTCTCTCAGTAACAATGCACCCCATAGCTGGGCTGAGTTTACCAAAACTGGGTTAATGAGTAGAATTGTTTCTCTTGTATTAAGTGAATTATATAATGTATGTGTGTGTTTGACTAAAATCATTGATCATTTATTTCCCTCAGGAGAATATTGCCTCTCCTCTTTCTGTTTTTTCAATTCATCTTTGAACCATCAGCTTCTAAATGAGCGAAGCTCAAATCAGCACGGAGAGCTTTTGGGGAACAACCAATTTATATTGTGGAGGAAGACGAGGAATGGTTTTGCTTCAGGTCTTAAAGAAGGATTGCATTGCTAAAATCAGGTATTCCTCAGTAACTAACTATGATGAGCTTTTAAGGGTTGTGAACACACATTGTTCTGTGTGTTTGGTGTTATTAACATGCACACACCGTATACTATAGATATACACACAAACCAACTTCCTTGTCTTGGCGAACCCAACCCAGCCTGCCATTCTCTGCAGGTAACAGGAAAACTAAAATGACAGACGGCCATAGTACCGTGTTAGCTTGTTGCTAATGCTCAGAGACACGCACACACACGTACTGTACAATGATGCAGTTCAAATGCATTCTCAAACTGTATGTACAATGAGATTCCTTTGTACAGAGGAGATAGAGACACAAGTCAAAGACGGGCTCGGTGGGAGATGAGGCACAATATTCAGCAGTTTGTTTCCTTGATTTTCTCATATTTACTTGCACAAAAACAAGTTTTAGTAAAATGAGTTTATTCGTTGGATTCATCTTGAAACATTAGCTAGCTTTTGGGATCCCAGTATAAGAAACCAGACTGTAAAACATTCATCTCTCCTGCTTCCCAAAACCCCCATTACCTCGACTAGGACACAAGTCTGGCTGCAGCCAACAAAATGCATTTTCTAGCGTAAACAAGTAGAAATCTAGCAACATGCCAACGCTACACTCCAAATCAACCAGAGTTCTCTTCCAGTCCAAATGTGAGGAAGGTTTCCCCTGCCTGCATAAATGGAGATTTTTTTCATTTGAAGATGTTTGTGTGGATCAGAATTTAACACCCTGCAGTAGCAGTTCAAGCAGAGCTGTAGCAGGGCCATCTACTGGCACACAACACTTCTGTGTACTTGCAGCCTTAGCATTGCACAATAAAAAGGTTCAATACTGAGTGGTCTGGAGTAAAAATAAAATAAAAACTTCCAGTGTTTGTTAATTGTTTTAAGGAGGAAATATTAAGACGTGTCATTGCAAAGCCATTAAGATCACGTAAATGAAAGGACGTCAGACGAAGAGCACTCCGCTATTTACAGCATTTGTACATCAGCTAGAAGAATCAGGGCCTGAATAAAAAATAAAACAATTCTCAGAACAGCCAAACTAACTAACAGCACAGAAATTAATTTCTTCAGCTGCTCTTAAATCAGGTCTTCTCATGGTCATCTGTATGGTAATAAACCTCAGGAAATAGTACTGTAGATAAAGGCTACTAGTAATGAATTGTATTCCTATTACAATGAATCAGAAATGTAGTCTTGAGTACAGTTATTCGGCTATTTCATGCGGATGCTGCTGGTTACGAGCTAACTCACACTGTGATGCAATCTGTTTCAATGAGGGCTGAAACCAATCAACCATCTGATTTAGTCAGTTGGGGTTGTTAAAGAAACAAAATGCCACAGTGAAGCCACTTTGAACACGTCGAAACTCATGACAAGATAGGTTTGTGCCAATCTCAAAAATACTGCATTTCTGGAAGCCAGCCTCGGCATTGAATGCTCTCACTTCCCCAGTTGCGCTCAACATTCTGTCACGTATAAGGGCCCCGACTTCAACCCCGATGCCTTCACACAAGCAATCATAACTTCAGCAATAGGAAGGAATAAAAAGACTCAATGGAATTTGTATCAAAGGACAATAAAAAGAGAATGTGTCCATTCAAATGAATACACAGTTTATTCAAATGCTTATGAGGAAAAATATTCCAAAATTCAGACATTTGGACGGAAGCAAATGTTATGATGAAGGAATGATGATGTTCTTCCCCATTTCCTAAATGGGTTTAAATGTACTGAATTCACAGAGGAATTCTATAAATTACAGCTCTCTGATAACAACAACAACTGTACAAGAGACTACTACTATTGCTAATGTGTCTCTGGCTGGTTGGTTTCAAAACACACGCACAAGTCAGCTATTCACGTCTTGTGCGATTACTGTCGTTACAGAAACCAGGAGCTGAATTTAGAGGCGTTACCGCGGCAATGACTGCAATGTGCAGGTTTGACATAAAAGACACACGAGAAGGGAGACAGCCAACAAACGACTCTCTCCTTAGGACAGGTGTAGACAAAAGAGACTACAGTGATAACGTCCGCTGATCAAATGAAATCATCCTGAATCGTCTTTGGCTGAAGCATTTGGCAATTCAACAATAGATGCAGACATTGCTGAGGGATGGATTTTTGGTGCATCGATCAGATGCAGAGATAAGGAAAAAGAGAGATGAGAGCAACACAGATGATATGGCTGCATACACCATGCACCATGCACCATAGGAGGACCGGTCTTCTGAATAAATGTATGGATAAAAACACCACTAGCTCTCCGAATGTCTCCACAAATCCATCTCTCTGAGGATAGGGCACAATGAACCGATCACGTAACAAGGTGTGCATTAGTGCAAATGTCAAAAGAGAACACAATGAAAATGAACGTGATGTGAATGAACGAAGCAGGGCAGAGAAAAATAAAACGAGTCTTTGTCCCTCACAACATGCAGGATCAGATAAAAATAACAGGTTGCCAGTTTGTGCTTATAATAAGTTTCCTCTCATTCAAAAGCATCTGCCAAGTTCATGCAAATCCTTGTGTCATGCCTGCATGTCTCCATGTTAGTTTTGCACTTAGCTTTCACGTATTAGAAATACATGTTGGTATAGTGGTGAAGGGACTAAATATCTGTGTGTGTGTTTGAATTAAAGTCTGTTGAAATGTCAATTTGAAAAACAGCAGCAGCACATGCAGATGCTCATTTATCCGTGTGTAAGTAAGGAGACAGACACGTCAACATCTAGAGCTCCTGATAACAACAGCTGTGGTGGGTTAATAGTGCTTACTGCTGTGTGCTTGAGAGTGTGTCTCTGTGTGTTTGAAGGGCACCACTGAAGAAAGTCGGAGGACTAGTGAGTAGGACGGTTTAAGAGGGAGGCAATAATGTTGACAATGTTTGGACCGTTCTGCCTCGAGAGGCTTCACATCTGGTCCGCCGGCCCTTGTGGATCTTGTGTTCTGTGCCACATGTCTCTCCAAACCCCGACTGTGTTTCTTGGTTCTTGTCAGTTTTCTTGTCAGTCTGGACTTTCATGCTTTTTTGGTTAAAAGTCTTCTGCAGCTTCCAATGTGTTTGGCTCTGGTGCTTGTAGTTTGAATGTGTCCAGGTCTGATTGAGCCAGTCGGGGCCTGGTTCTAAAGTTGTGGCAGGAAGACAGGCGGTACTGGTTGGGCTGGCAGTGTGGTTGGTTGGTGTTTATTCAGTGGGTCAAACAAGAGTCTCTTTCAAGACTTTGGCCACAGCAGCTTACATAGAGATTTGTTGCAGATGATAATTAAATGCTGATCTTCTCACCACAATGTGATGGAGGTTATTATCCAATACAGGCTGCCATTACATCTTACTGGTGGAGCCATGCCATCCAAACTACAGTCTGGACAAACTGTTCTTCTGTGGTCCTGGGCCAATCGAGTCATTGGGTGGAAACAGGAAACAGCCGAGCTCTACTTGAGCATAGAATTTCTTCAGCGTGTCAGTTTGCAGCACCACCGTGAATATTCCCACACAACCAAGACATCACTTCGATAGTTTCATTGCAAAGAATCAGTGGTCCAGCACTGCGACCATGTCACTAGATCCTGGTTCCTGTCTGGGCTGGGTTGACTGGGCCGACCGGGTGTGTCTGATTGGGAGAGTAAGTCTTAGGACCCACCAGGAAAAGTTGATAAATACCAGGTGTGACTTGGTTATTCTGGATTCTGGTTGTAGGTCTGTTCAATGAGTAGCATCTGAGCTTGGTATGGATTACGTTGTTGCTCTGGGTTTGGTCTGCTTGGTTATGAATCTGGCTCTGGGTTAGAGGTTCAGTCAGCAGAGGTACTAGACTCAGGACAGGCCAGAATGGGATGTGGTTCTGGTTACTTGTTCAGTGGGAACTACTACTGGACTCAGGTCGGGCTTGACTTGCGGTTCGATGAGCACCGTACAGGGTCACTGATGCTATGTGGTTATTCTGCATCACCTGAGGAAGAGGGAGACGGAAGGTATGTGTTACAATGGACTGGATTACAATCAAAAGGTTGAAGTAGTCAATGTAAAATGCATTGTCCATTACCAAGGCTTTGTTTCAAAAATACAGTTTCAAGCAAACTGAGGCAAAGCAGCAAAAAGTCTTTACTCAACCTATTTAGAGGTCACATTCTGGTCCACCTCTGACCTGTGAGTTTACACTATTGTTGTAATATCATTGCTAAAAATACCAAATGTCAGCTTCAGAATTATTATTTAAAAAAAAAAAAACTGCCATAACAGTAAGTCAGTGGCTTTACAGACAACAGTATGTTGAAGTGGCAATGTCAAAGGTTTTCAATAAAATAAACGTTTGTTACGTCACTATCTATCGCCGGATGAGGTAATACAATGGTGATTGAGCCTGTGGCCCACTTCTACATTATTGCAATGTTTAGAGATTTGCAGTATAATGAATTGGGCGTCTGTGGCAACGTTCCTGGACAAAATGCCATATTGAGTTACTGCTAATCATTTAAGGCAGTCTTTGACCGCGGATCAGTTTGAAATATTGCAGGAGCAACGGAACAAGAACGAGCAGCCAAAGTGAGCCGTCAGACTGTTCGCAGACTCAATAAGGTGACACCAAATCAATCAGGACTGAGTCTCTTAAGGATCGCCACACCAACTATGGTTTCACACGTATTGTACACACTTGAATGCTTGCTAATGCTACAGTGATACGCGTTCTGACCTCAAAGATCATCCTCTGCAGTCCAAAGCAGAAGGTAGAGCCGAAGGGGTTGGTGTTGTTGGCTGATGAGGACCTATCGAACACAAACATCGGATCAGAGACACTCATTTGGATCATGTCCAAAAAACGTTTGCTATAAAAATGTTGCAGCGTGAATTTTATAATTGTTCAAATATTCTGACTAATTATCATTAAGTGTATGTGGGACACATTTAAAATAATACTATATATATAAATATGATCCATTCCGTCTGTGTCGATGCGAGAGCATGCGTTTGTACCTGTGGAGCACGACGGGTTTTTCCATCGGGTGACCGAGCAGTTCCTGAATCTGATCCCACTGACAGAGGAACAGGAAAGTTAACAGACAATTCAAGAGACAACTTCTGTGGCAGTAGACAGAAAGGCTTGTTTATCTACTACCTGGTATCACAAGGTCCCAAGACCTGTTTAAAAACGGTTTATTAAGGGGACAACAACAAGACTCTGCTTGTCAAACGCTGTATCATCTTTTCACTAAAACTAGTGATCATCTCCAGAAGACTTTTCTTCAAGCTAATTTTGGGCATAGGATGTTTTAGTGGAAATCACAAGACTTGTATTATATGACTTCCTCTCCAGTGACATCAGAAGATAACTGCAGCCACCGTATAAAACCGACGTCATGATGTCCAGCTTTGATGGATATGAAACAAATGGTTTACTCATGACACGGAGAGCCGGTTTTAGAGATGCCAGAGAAAACAAATGGTGAACTCAACGATACAGACACCAGGCCAAGACACCATGTCAGGTCGTTACAGCCCTACCATAGCGCCACCTTGTGAATTTACAACAAAGCACTAACCTCTGGCAAATAAATTGTGTGTAGAACTGACCTTGCTGTAGGTTGTTAACATGCAGTCCTCCGTCTGAGAATCGGCTCCTTCTAGAGTGCAGCGACACAAACACAGAGTAACTGGAGTTAGATGAGAGGATGAACGTCATACCGTTCCCACTGAGACACACGTGGTTCAATCTTTGAGAGATTTATGGCCCGATAAGTGTCTCACCTTTCTTAATGACGAGTGGAATCTTAAAGTCACATCGATGATATCTGTGATGACAGAAAAAACATGTTTAAAACCATAGAAGATGAAACAGAAATGCTGCAGTACAAGTAGAGAAGTATGGGCTCACCTAATAACTTAATAGCAGTTCTGGATGTAGATAATTACATATAGATGGTGCAGTATTAGGGTTGCAAAGGTTCGGTTGATTTCCAAACACATGCATAGATAATTTGGCACCATCCCAATAAACAGGTGGCCGAACGTAGAGTTCACAGTTTATATTTGGTTGGTTTCTTTCTGCACATAACAAGGTAAATACAGCCAAAGACAGCATTTTGCAACCCCATGCAGTATTGCCAACTGAGGATGGAAGGGATCTGGTATTTACATATTGAAGTTGTAATGGCCGGGGAAGTTGGTATGGAGGACAAACTTCTTAACCAGGTGAGTTGCAGAGTCAAACAGGATATCCTGAAAATGAAGGAAACACAAACTTTAAGATTGCTTTAGCGTTAAGTGTTTGTCAAGAGCAGCTCATTACAGTCCTGTCTACTGCAAACACCGGGGCGAGTAGAGACATCCCAACATGCATTCATTATTACCAGCCAGTATTAGAGAAGAGGCTTCAGCTTCTCGTTCAGAGGATCTGAACACCAACCGACAGGATATTTCAGTGCAATATGACCGAAACAGACTTCACACTAACCAGAAGATGAATGTAATGCAGTTCAACAGTCTTGCAATAAATATGTCAATGGACTTTGACTGAAGTACACTTATTATCCATCAACTAAAAATGTGACATTAAAGGGATGATTTAGGATTCTATGAAGTGTTTTCTACAGTAGATGGTGGTTGGCACGCCCTCAGTTTGGAGAAACAGGCAGAGATACCGGTAAGGAAACAGCGGTAGACCGTAGGAGCTGGAGGAGGTAAAACTACTGCTTTTTGTCAAAGGAGTCTGGTAGCTTTCAGGAGATTATAGATGGATATAAGTGTCCCGTCAGAAAGGGCTGTCTGATTGCAAGGTAAAGGGGAGAAAATATTCTCAATATAGCATACACTGATATAGATTTTTTTAGGTGGCTAAAATATGTTTGCAGCAGTACATTGCTTTGCTGTCTTGCTGGTACTCCTGTCCGCTCCTCTGATCCTCTGTAGGCAGTACACTGACTCTGGATAAGTACCTCATACAACCCCACCTCCAATAAGCTGGATCTTGGGCTCCTCACCATCACCAGCAGTAACACACTATGCTTCACCACAGCCTTGTTCGCTGTCATTTCTCCCCAAAAAGTACATCACCTTGAACAAGCTGAGTGCCCAACATCGTAGCTGTTATTCTAAAAAGTACATCAAATATTTATGGTATGTGTCTTCAAAACAAACTATGACTTAATTCAACTTAAAGTGAATAAAGTGTCTCAAGAAAATCACAGTATGACTACAACTAGATTAAAAACACCATCACTGAAGTTATACAAATGTATGCACACAAACAAGCCGAGGCCGAGTTTACGCACCACTCCGAGGGAGAAGTAGTTGAAGAAGTAGTCGTTACATTTAGAAGGAACCTGCTTGTGGGGTGACGGAGAGTGGATCTTCATCTAAAATAAACAAGAACATATGAAGACGTAGAGGATCAATAGAATATACGTCTTCACTATTGATGCAGATACCAAGAAATGGTTTGTCGCAGTTGACTACTCAGTTACCTAATCCACTGTATAATATAAGTATTTCTTAGTTATGCTTTTCATATCACCAGGGGATATTTGGGCTGTGTTAATGCATATGGCAAACATTTTGGCAAAGGTGTCAGGCTTTTTGTTTTTATTCATTAAAATCAGCTTCTATAACTGTGAAGCCAAAATACAGACACTCAGACCTTTAAGGACACAAAGGCCCCCTCTGTTATCAATAGATTTCCTCTTAATGATTGATTTATTTCAGATTATTTTCAGGGCATAGTGAAGATAACACCAGTCGTTCAAACAACAACACATAGAATACTACAAGAAACAGTTCTTCTACCTTGTCCTCAGACTTGTAGAAGACTTTATGTGGCGAGCCCAGAGCACCCAGTACATCTTGACAGGAATCTCCAAAGTAGATGCTCCTTTCTAGGGACCTCACTTTAGCATCAGCCATCACACCTGGACCACAGCCTGCAGTCACATTACAATACAACAGGAAAGGAAACGATTTAATCCGCAGATAAATGACACAAAAACCAAAAAAGTCAAATAACATGTCAGTGACATTGACTGTCTCCCTGAGAGTTGACTGTTGGACCAAATCCTTTTTTAAGTTTACCACACAGCTAGATTAAATACACGGTCTATTGGTACGTGCAGCTAAATATGTGTTTGTCCATGTTAGGGTTACATCATCTTAAATATTAAATAATAATACGATTAGTCCACAGTGGAGGCAGCCAAATGTAGTGTGATCAATATGGCTTATATTTTAACAAAGAAATTCCAAATTGTGTTTATTGCCAATCTAAAAACATTTTTGGTTGCTGTTTAGCTCCAACTTTGTATCAGTGTTACAGATTGTAGAAAGTCTGGAGGCAACAGAAGGAAAACATCCTGTGAATCAAAAGAGTAGATTTGAGGACGTGTGAGGAAAACACTTTGGACACACGTTGAATATAATCATGGATCTTAAGTTTGCAGTCCTCCAGACGTACACAGACACGGAGATATTTGTTACCTGCAGTGAGAAGGCGGAGTTTGAGCCCCAGAGGCCCGGCACCATCTCTCAGGACATCAACGCTCTCTGCAAAGATGTTACCAAGGAAACAAGCCAACGGCATCACGGGAGCCCTGACGACAGACAGTTCAGGTTTGTCACATGTTACATTTTGGAAACTCCACAAAGTCATCCCACTTGGTGTTGTTCTCTTTGGCTACATTGGAAAATGTTTGCAAATGTTTGCTGTATATTCACTGGGAGTAGTTTGATGCAGATTTAGATGGAGCTTAAACGTCTTCATTGGTGTCTATTTTTAGAATAATACACCATTTGGTAGAGGTATGTCCTCCATAAGTGATGTCTCGTTTGTGCATCTGCATGTGTCTGCATGTTACCTTGTTTCTTGCAGGTTGTTGCCGGTGTAGATGTGCATCCTCTTGACCATGGCCCCGTGTGGAATCTGCAGGGAGGCCAAACCCATGGCAAAGTTAGGCTGCCAAGGCAAAACAACTGGGAGTAGTATGGGGCTGCTACACACTGTGTTGGTGTGTGCACATTAACAACAATAGATGTTTTACAGAAATATATATTTTTTTGCCCAGGTACAGAGAGAAGTGATCATTCAGTCATAACACTATGACTGACCTCAATAAATACCCGTGTTCAAGAGGTAAAAAACTCATCACTGATTGGTCACAATGCATTTTAATCCAATTTGGATCTCTGTCGGGTAGCAACTTTCAATCTGAGAAGGGTCCAGTATCTAATCAAAATGGATGGAATGCAAACTTCATTTCTGTGCTGCTGATTATTTGTGTTTTTCCAAGTTGTATGCATCACCACCATACGAAGATATCACAGATATGTTGGAGCAGCAGAACGGCGAAACCAAAATGATGTGATAAGCTACAAAAACCATGTCGATTGGGACACAAAGTCATCTTAGGGAGAAGTAAAAACATCAATATGTGACGTGTGCTTTCACAGTAGCAAGCTGCAGACCAATGGAGCAGACGGCAGAGCAGCTGGTTCATGACATGCATCACTCAAGACATCCACAGCTGTACAGTACAAACAGTAAAACATCTGGCTAGTTAAACAAACCTCGATCCAAAATCAAATCCACAAAGGCAAAAACCTTTATGTGCTTTATGTGTGTATACACATGCAGCTTGCAGATTATGTGTTAAAATATAACAACGTCATACTGTCTTGAGAATCTGAATTTGAAGCTGCTGGGCGTCAGCGTTGTTTTGGAGAATTTAATAATGATCTGTCATAGTTCCTTTCAATGTTTCAGAATCTGTCCCAAAAGTTCCCTTTTGGTGTGATGAGGATCACATTTCTAAGCGTTTAGGAAAACTGACATCCAAGAAAAAAATCTCTGTGCTTAAGATTCACAAGCAGAGAATCACATTATCAGCAAGCATGTGGTTTCTTCATTCAGTCCCACGTTATTAATCATCACGACATCAAGCTGACAGTGATTAAAGGACATGCTCAAAGCAAACATAAAGCATGACCTCGCACTTTTCCATATAACGGGGAATCACTTGAACCACAAGGCTGCCTCATCTCCCCCGGGATGTGAGGAAACGACCTCCCAGCTCTCCCATATAACCGGCCGACAAGCAAGTTGATTCTCACCTCGTATTTTGGAGCTTCGTTCCACGAGTCCAGTTGGAAGGAGAAGGACAGCCCTCGAAAGTTGAGATGGAACAACTGCTCTGCAGCATTGTAAACTGGACGCAGACGAAAAGATTTAATGAAAGATAAACGAGATGAAGATGTGGGCTCATTTGTGAGACATCGTTAATGTGTTTAAGCCTTGTGAAGTACCTCCAGGGTGCGTAGCTCCAAACGACTGGTCTATTTGCTCTATTGTGGGGGCAATGGCCTGGGAGTTGAAATGGACTCCACTGAAACACACCACACACAGCCAGCGTTACACCTATTAACATTCATACAGGATGTGCTGCATTAGCTGAGGAGCTATTGCCAGAGAATTGTGCACTGAAAGACAATCTCACTCTCACACACACACATTTTTTTACGAAACACATTAACGCAGGCCGACTCTATTACTGTGACATCGTTCACTAAGTAGCTGTATATCTGAGAGGAGCTGCGACTTGTAGTTGAGAACTGTCTCTGTGGCAACATAAAATGCCAAAATGGATACTGTAAACATGCAATGACCATTATATATATAATATATATATATATATATATATATACTTGCTGCCTCAGTTGTCATTCAACAAGCTTCTAATTGCCTCCGACTTGATTTTGGCATTATCATATCTACTCACCAGTATTTCAACTTGACTTTGCTCAGGTCATACACTTCGATCACCTGTCCCTCACGAAGATGAAAAAGTTTAGGGTACAAAACAAATAGTCAATTAAATGTCAACAACAAGATCAGAGGAGTCCAATATATGTGTCAGATGCTGCTGCTTAAGTCTCCTAAAAGCAACAGTGTTCACCTTGAGTCTCTGATTTGTGGCATCAAACAGCAGTTTAATCCCATCCTGAGTCAAGTTCAGTATGAGGTCATGGCTGAGTGGTGTCTGGAGGGGAGATAGAGAAACTAATTAATAACTGAGAGGCCCTCATGAAGAGATATGCAGATAGGCAAACAATCAAAATCAGCTGTTTTCCAACTTAACTCAAGAGAAACAAGGCACACACCAAGATTTATTTTTTTAGAGACTATTTCATGTGAGAGTACGTATGTGTTTCATATTTGGTGCTTCCAGTTGTTCTTGAATAAATATTGAATCTAAGACTCATGGTGCTGTAATAACAACCTCCCTAACGAACTCTAGTTATCGCTATGGAACCTGGGAAATCATTTCATATAGCCTCACAGATATTGGATTTTTGAGGCAGATGTTTGTTGTTGGGTTTTTTTAAATGAAAAATTAGACAACGGTACATCAGCCTGAATCCAATTGCTTTTTAAGAATTGTGACCACGACACTAATGTCTTAAAAATAGACATTTAGGTGCTCTCTGCTGGACACATTATGTATTGGCAAAACTATAACTGAAGTACGTCAAACATAAGTTCGTCATTTCTGGTAGCTAATCAGCTTAAATGCACGGCACTACGATATTACTACCAAAAATATTGTAAAAATCGAAATATTTGGGGTTGTAAAATGAGTGGAATTGCTGTGGCCACACAGGAAAGCCTAACAAAAAAAAAAAACTAGATTGGGATTTATAAACAAGCCGATTCACATTGTTGTGAGAGTGTGACAGACAGAGCCCATAATAAAGACAGACTTCTGGCCATCTCACCTGTTCACTGTATAGCACCTGGACATTTTTGATGATGCGGCAGTGTTTCTGCAGAATAGAGATGGCCTGGGCCAATGGCATCCCTGGAAACACAGACATGCACGCAGAAATAAAGAGAAGCAACCGTTTGTCTTATTGAGCGTCAGTCAGCAACAGTTAAGATGAACATGCAAGGGAAATCATTTAAAATACGGCTTTGATTTAACATGACTGAATAGCTTATCGTCTCAATCGCTTTCTCCGTCTCTATAGAACTTGAAACAGTTGTAAAACTCACCTAAGGCGAATTCCCATTGCTCATTTCCTAGTGATCTCTCAGGCACCACCTCCAGGTCCAGCATTGGCAAGTAGTGGGGGGCAGCTCACCTCACCTCAAGACACAATGGGACCCTCTGAGGGACCCGTTCTCTTCGCCTGTCTGTCCCTGATCCCAGCACAGTCTCAATAGTTTCAGATGGCTATTTTAGTTCATAACTCTATTGACTTATTTTTTCCACGTGAGCGCATCAAACAGCTCCTCAAACTATGGGTTACAGTAAAAGGTGGCCAGTTTCTCACGTCATATGAGATTAAAAAAATAATAAAATAAATGAAAACTAATGTGTTAAATATTCAAAATGAAATTCACAGAGCCACCTAAGACTTACATACGTTGTAAATAGCAGTTTAACAAGTTACCCAGAAAAGTCTGAAAGCTTGCAGACAAACAAACGATGCAACCTGCCAGCAACCTCAGCTTACAAGGACAGCTGTCAGTTAAGCTAGTACCCGTTTGTGTGGCTTTATCACATAATCGATATGGATTTAACAAAAATGAATTCACTCGATTCGACGTCAGTAAACAAACAGATTAGTCTGACGTGTTCAACAGCCACACGTCCCCATCAGGCTTCAATGTAACAACGTGTTCGGTTACAGTTGTGTTCCAGGTCTCCAAACAGACCAACAGAGCAACTGATCCAGTGATGAACACCCCCAAAAAATACAGGCACAAAAAACAACGTGTCAAAACCCGATTATTGTCACTGTTAGCTATCGTCTTCTGTCACTGCCGGGCGGTTACGAAAGCACCAAAGCTCGACAACAACACTGTTTCTTTGCGCTACGGGCTAACGTTCGCTGCCCTGCGCGTAATGGTAATAAAGTATAAATATAAATAACGTATGTGCAGAAAATAACTCTGAATTCAAGACAAAGACAATGAATATCGCGGTTCAGACAGGCACGACATTCACAAAGAAAGCACGCCGAGCCGTGGGCTGTCTCTGCTGTCTTTCTTTCTTCCTTTCAGCGGAGGTTCAGGCTTTGGAGCTAGCTCTTCTGCCGCTTCTGCGCAAATTCCTGGCCGTGAAAGGCTTTCCTCGTAACTCGTAAGCTCGTCTGCCGGTAAATGTTCACCGTGTCCTTAGCTCGGGTTTAATATGTGTTCAATGTCAGGCGCAGATAAGAGCAACACAGTGTCCAAACAACAGCAACTTCAGGCATCAACAACTGCCAGCAGGATCAGCTGATAATTCAACTTCCGGTGTTCGACGCATGTTCTTGGTAGACGCGATGACGTCATGGTCCGCTGACACAGATAGCGTTTCAAAATGTGCTCAATTTATGAAATATCTGAAACTGATGAAAAGCAAGAGAGAACAAAACTCTTTAAACTTTGTTATTGTAATAAGGTTTAAACTACAGAACCCCTTATTATGTCATTTATATTTTGTTTTATTTCAAGTAAGACATGCTTACTATAGTTAGCCTAAATTGTTTGTACTCAACTTTATTCTGTAATTTACAGAGCTCCTTTATGTTTAAACAAAAATGTAAGCATCAAAATGTACTTCAAGTGAAGTACTCATAATGCAGAATGGACCATTTCACAACAACATATAATATTGTACTATAATTATTGATGCATTAATGTGTTCTGTGCTTTAATGCTGTTGGAGCCCATTTAAATTTTGGCCTATTTATATAGATTTTTGTCCTATACATTCATTTTCAGGGTAGCTCGTGAATTTCCCCCTTAGGATCAATTCAGTGTCATTGATATAATAATAACAATATGTATTTATTGTTAAAATATATATATAATATTCAAAGTTACTAGATATATTCTAGTAAAAAGTACACTATTTACACGCTGAGGTGTAGTTGAGTAGAAGTGGAAATACCCGAGTAAATTACAAGTGCCTCAAATTTGAACTGAAGTACCGTACTTGAGTAAATGCACTTAGTTAATTTACACCACTGCGCAAAGGTATTGTCACTTATTCTTGCTGATCAGACTGTTCTCGTTGAAGGAGGGCAGAGCTATGCTGTGAATACTGTAATGTCACTAAACTCCATGTAGTAATAAGAGCTATCAAAGTGTAAAAACAACTTGGAAAGATACACAGATGCCAATCAAGCACAGTCACCACACTACAGTCCTGAGAAACATCTGGCAAAGTGAAAACAGTGAAGTACCCATTTCAGTGAAAAGATCAGAAAAAAAAAATGCAAGAATTCATACATGTTTATTATGAAAAACTTACAACATTTTGAAGTGAATATCTCATATTTCTGATTCCTCCAAGAGGACAAGCTCAACCCTAAACAGAGAGAAAGGCAGACCGCACACACAGGAAGGAGAAACTTACAGGGAGTGTGTACAAGTTCTTCTTTGGATCTCTAAATAAAACCAAAGTATAAATAACTTAAACAAACAAGAAGAGAAACAGAAAGACAGAAAGAAAATGGTTGTGGTTTATGTTTTTTGCCTTAATGCCTGCATCAAGAAAATTGAGGGATGGAGTATCAACTAATATGTCTACATGGGTAACCACCTAAATAATGGTGATATTGGGTGGGTGGTAAACTGATTCCCTGTCGGAATCAAAGAGAACTTTCTGGGAACTTTTTATACAATGAATTCAAGTGAAGAGTTACTTAGATTGTGTGTCATGGAAACATAACAGCCACTGTACATGTAAGTCTATGACAGCTTGCACCACTTGTTCTAAAGCCTTCCTCTGTCCCTACATTCACCGCACCTCTTCATTCAACGTCTTTAATGCCTCGTCACTGCTGTGTCGACTCTGCTGGACTTCTCCACACAACGCTATATCAAACTCAGCCGAGACACAAAAATCCACCGCTTATCACACTGAACGTGCCCCAGGACAGAAAGTATAGTTTTCCACATTCCTCAACTAATTTAGCACCGAGTCACAGGGCCAGCTGTCTTCACAGGATCAGTATGCTCTGAGAAAAATTAAAGCATTCAAGCTTTTTAATGCTGCCTATGAGAAAATGAATTCTTCAAACTTAGGTTATCTGAATGAAGACCTCCTATTCGGGATGAAAATCCTGCTTTGTTTTTTGTTGTGCCCCGAGCTTGACAATTTGACCTGGTGTGTTTTTGTTAGTGAGGTTTTGGAAAACTTTACATATTTGTTACCATTTCAACTTAAACCGTTCCTTTTAGTTCTTTTGCGTGAGGTCTTTTATTACCTTTCTGTAGCCACGGTTGGGCTGTGGCATCATCAAGTCTATCATGGTCAATTCACTTTTTTATTATAATTTCAACTATTATATATTTCTTTACTGTAAAACTCATTGTAAAATGTTACTCTCTTATCAATCAAAAGTTGTCTCAGCTCAAGTAAAGCTCATCAAAATTCTTAATAAGTCAAACTGAGAGAAAAGAACAGCATGAATAAGAAAAGATTTGTCTCATAATTATTGTAATGCAACAGTTGAGTTCAATAAACACACTGGGAAATGAAATGAGCCTCTAGTTGCACAATATAAAAATAAAAGGGTTTGAGTCAATCCACATTCAATGTGTTTATCCCAGGAAGTGGATTTCCTTAAAAAAAAAAAAAAAAACAGACCATAAAAATAACATTCATATATGGAACACGTGAAACAATGAAAAACTAAAGCAACAAATGTCCTCAAAAGTCCTAAATCTCTGGAGACGTTTTGTAATTTTCAACTCAGCTTTACATAAAATAGCCTACCGCTGCTACTACTAGTCCATAAAAAAGCTGAAAGATGAACAAAAATGAATACATATACAGAGGTGAGAAGTAATATAAAAAGTAAACATCATGACTTTCACACAAACAAAATGATAAGATAAAAAACATACCGTTTCATAGTGCTGTAACAGGACAGGGAATAGTACCTCAACTGTATTTAGGCTTTAACTGTCCTTCAATGATGAAGGACATCTGGGTGATTGATCGATCAATAGATGGATTCTAACTACATTAGAATGGTACCATAGACTGTACAATCTATGACCTGGCCAAAAAATTATTACGGTTGATTTCAATCCAATTTTTCTATACAGAAGTGACAGAAGTAATATGGGACACCTGCGACTGATGTGTATGGTGTGTCTTATTTATTTTCTGATTTGATTAATTGCATGTTATAGTCAGATGTTACATCATCGCTGTATAGTATAAACCACGTATCTCCAAACAGTCAACTTTTCATGAGCTAAGTAGGAAATGTTTCTAAACCCATAAAGGAACACTTAAATCCTTCAGTTTTTAGAAGAAAAAAAATCACAAAATTTGAAGGTACATGGTTTACACTGGACAGCGATTTTATGGTATGATGACTCTGTTGCACTGAAAAAGTAATACACTTGATTCTAAAGGAAATTAAGTATCACCAATTTCATGCACACGGTTGGGGTTCATTTATGTCAGATCACAAGTCCACCTGGCTGACATATCCCGGTTAAATAAAAACAAAAAAGAAGCCCTTTGTCGAGCATGCTACTGTTTGGGTCCACGTCAAGAGCGTGCCGAAATTTGGCTGCACAATGACATAGCCTTGAATCACCCAGTTATTCCTTCCCAAAGCGCTGTAAAGTGAGTGCTCTCTTGTAAATAGGCTGCACAACGGGAACAATGGAGAACGTAGGCCTGTTTGGCTTCATGCATATAAAGAAAATCCAAGTGGAGAACCAGTCTGATTGTATCACATAGTGCAAAACCCCTCAGAGGACTAAGGATGTTTGAATTGACCCATACACCCACATACCCCACAAAAACACCCAATCATTTTCTGATTGCTTCTAGAGGCAAATATAGCAGAATTTGTAGCAGTTTTCTTTGTTAATTCGAGGTTGTTGCTACAGAATCCGTGATTCTACAGTCACGGGCATCTCACCATAGTGATGTTTCAAACACATCATGAATATTAGAGTACAGCAAACGCTGCTTAACCATAAAACCTGGTATAATTCTCTCTGGATGCCCTCCTCCAACCTGCCCACATGAATGTGATTCAGTTTACCCTGTTCTCATCCCCCTCCCCTCCCTTTTACAGCAGGTGAACTTTGGTCTAAGAAAACAGCAGGTTTCAGGAAGTGTGCTCGGTATAGTTGGGGTTAACAAGGGCATGCCCACAAATGTGAAGTGTTGTGCAGCAGTGAACAATGCAGACACAATGCTTTTCCTTTTCCGCCCCTCAAACTGTCAACACGTCACCTTTGTTGCATGCTCCTCTGGTAATCCTGACCAACAAGCCCTGGCCGTGACCCTGAGCCAAACAAATCTCTCTTTTCTCTGCCCCCTCCTTCTGTCTTATATAATACCCCCTCACAACCCCTCTCCCTCTACTTTCAACATCTTGTATCCATAGAAAATATTCTTTTGGTATTTCAATCTAGCCCTATCAATTCATTTCAGACCTGGACAAAAAATATAGAAGTCTTTGACTGATTTGGTCTCTGCTTTATATATCTGAAACACTCATTTGACTCAAGAAACAACTTCAACTCTGGATGTGTCACATTTGCAAAATAATGCTAATTCTACTGCTCAAGTTCCTTCCTCTGTATTTAAATGTATTCAACTACTGTTTGCCCAGGTCTCTTGTGTCCGTATTCCTGTTACTCCCTCTATTTTAGAGCTTGATTCACTTTCAATTCAATCAATTCAGGAAGTTTATTTTCTTCTACATTTAAATACGTCAAAAAATCTTGCCGACTGAAAACGATCATATCAAACCTGTTAGGAAATAATAGTGAACAATTGGTCAACAATTGCAGTTTCAGTTGACTTATTATCAGTTGACTGTATTGAAAGTGAATGGACAGCCAGCCCTGTTTTTCTCTTCTTCCTCTTTTCACTACTTCCTCATCCACTTCCTCCTCAGCGCATCTTGTGTTCCACGTCAGCGTTGGCCATGTTTGAGCCAGGGCTGGGGTCCTGTTGTCGTCTGGACTGGGGAGAGAGAGGGATGGAAGGATGAAAAAAGGGGAGAAGAGAGGGGAGGAAAGGAGAGAAAGAGTGACGAGGAGAGAAGACAGGAAGAGGGACATGTGAAAGATAGCAAGAAAGGGATCAGAGACAAAGAGACAATACATTAAGTACAATTAACAGGTGTAAAGACGTATGGTAACACTTTACTATCTACAGACACATAATCATAAATGATTACAACTATATTTTACTGTGTTATGAAGTATCAACTGTTTAATCCCCAGTTATGGATCCTTTATAGGAGCAGTTCAATTGTTGACAAAATAAACACGTATAAATGGCCATATATCTTCTTACCACAACTCTATAGTGTGTTATAAACCAATTATTTGTTGTTCACTAACTGCTCATAAATGATATAAAGTAAAAAATAAAATGCTAGCTCCAAGGTTATGAAAGGTAACTGAGCCAAGGACCCAAATGTGAGAACAACTGTACTAAATTAATCTACAACTATTAACAAATATAAGTTGCAGTTCCACAAACTGTCCCTAGAGGAGGCCAGAGAACTCTATGATGACAAGGCTCAGCGCTGCTGTTTATACACTTTACTGCTATTTTAGTCAAGGTGGCTGGCAGACGGACAGGCAGACGAACAGATACACTGGCAGACACAGATAAACACACACACACACACACACCAAGTGGATCATTAGGTCATCATTAGGAGTCATCAGTATGACAAGACTTTTAAATATATTTCATGACTGCGTGTGTTTGTGAGCCCGTGGCATGACCTGGCTCCTGATGTAAAAAAAAATAAAATAAATACTTGTGGTTAGATGTTTACACTTCAGTGATAGCTGAGGGGAATAGAGAGGGGGGAGAAAGGAGAGGGAGGTGATAACGTGTGTGGAGAGGTGAGGCAGAGAGCAGAGCAGACAGAAATGCAGACAGAGATAGTAAAGGGGTCGCTTAGTTCAACTGGAATGTAGTTTGTGTCATCTCAATGACTCACCATAATAGCAACATATACACACACACACACACACACACACACACACACACACACACACACACACAGTATGTCATACAACCATTTTGACTTCTAACAGCCAGACTGACTCCAGTCTCCTCTGGGAAGCTTTCTGTTGCTTTATCAAAACTGCTGCTATCAGATAAATATAATTAGGACTTGTGGAGCCACAATGAACTGGACTCTTAATTGTTCAATTGACTTTGAATTGAATTTGGGATCTTGCAGAATTGCCAAATTAATTTCAATGTGAGCTCTATGTGTGGGTAACTGAGTTTTGTTATTTATTATTTTACAAAATGATTTACATGGTATGATGCAGTGGTTCCCAAACCTTTGCTATCATGTCGTAATTTGGAAGTTGAAGAGAAGAAAAGCAAACAAACAAAAAGCATCAACGCACTCTTTTTTTCTTCATCGTTCCCAAATGAATCTGATTCATATTACAGCAGATCATTTTGCCTTGTGATAGCAGGAAAAGCACAGGTGGAACAAATAACATGAACAGTCCGCTCCAGCAGTTATTGAACGGCCTGCAACAGTTAATCACGTGACTTGTTACACACCTGTGTTTGAAATGTCAAAATGTCTGTTGTGAGAAAGGCACATTCAACTTATGTTTCACTTCACGTTTGTTCATTATGAGCTGCATTAGCTAAGCGGAAACTAGAGTGTATTAATCAAAGTCAAAGTAAAAAAAAAAATCAAACCACCTAAACACTTGGTTATCTGTTTATAATCTACCACACCAGTTACATGTTACTTTAAGTGTTTGGAGTGATTTAAGATACATTTAGATGATGGACAAATTCTACAAAAGCCAGCCTGCAGAGATGTGAATATGAACACTGAGGGCTCTGAGTTTATATCCACTGTTCTCACTGTTGCTGCTGCATCGTGGCTGTCGTGTAGTGTTTGTAGAAGGGAGTGGCCTTTGCTAATCATAAGGGCAGGAGAGCTTTCTGTATTGATCTACACACAGATGGAAGCCTGCTGGGCCACTATAGGCTGCTTAACCACCACTCAATACTGGAGAGGAGTGTGTGTTTGCGTGTGAAGTGACGAACTTAGCGATTTGCTATATCTGCGAGATTGTGAACATGTGACTGTACAGTATCTGAATGTGTGTGTGTGTGTGTGTGTGTGTGTGTGTGTGTGTGTGTGTGTAAGTCAAAGCAGGGGGTCTGATGGCAATCAATACTAATGATATATTAATGCTTTCAGTGCCAGCTCATCATTCACCACCAAATCACATTCTGTTGAGCACTTGGAGAAGTGTGTGTGTGTGTGTGTGTGTGTGTGTGTGTGTGTGTGTGTGTGTAAGTGTGTGTGTGTGTGAGAGAGAGATAGTGTGTGGTTCAAAGGCACACTTCTTCCAGATCGATCCCTTCCTCATCCATCATCCTGTCAGGTAACTTCTGACCTTGAATGACTGGAATTTCACTTATTTTGGATGAAAAATGTTGTATCTGCCAAAATTTGTGAACAAAAAGGCTTCCCTGTTGTTCTGCTGAGCTTTACTTTAATAAAACGTACACAAGCCAAACAAATTCGAAGTTTGAGAGTCAACTTTCCCCAACAGCATTTTTTAAAGTCTAATCTTTGTTGAACATATAGCAAGTCATCACTGATCAACTTAAAAATCAATCTTATTCCGACTTTCAGTGAGATGTTTTATGGTTTAAGTAATGTCTTATACATGTTTCTCAGATTGAGATTGTGTCTTGAAAATGTAACATCTTTTAGATGGTGAAAACCATTTGTATGGACTTCAGTCTAAATATCATACATTGTATGCCACCTTGTGTACCCTCCAGAGATTCAACTTATACATGTATTCATGTACAATGCAAGCATGAAAAATGTAAGACTAAACTACAGTATAACTCTATGCCAGCCCCTTTATCCCATGCCTTGCCTTACTCAACTCCTCCTCTCTCTCTCTCTCTGCTGCCCTCTTTCACACACTGTTCCTTCTGCATTTCTGCTTCTCTGCCTGATCATCTATGATTGATTTACAACAGACGAAATCAAAATATATGTTTTACAAATATAGACAGTAAATATAGGGGGAATAATTTCATTAGTCTTTACAAAAATAACACACATTTAGTGACTTCTGTCTTTGTTTTTCTATCTGACAGACAGAAGAACTACAGACGGATGAATAAATCAGCAGCTAACTAGAGACAAAGAGAGACAGAGGGAGAGGTGGCGTTCAGACCACAGCAATGCAGAGGCTGAATCTGTGCAGCTATTCGGCAATGCCCGTCAGTCACACCCAGAGAAATAGCTTGGAGCTGCAATATCCCACAGCGACTGCTGTTTCTAACAATCTTAACTCTACAATCTTACTCACATGCAGTTGTGTTATGAAACAAATTTTGCAACCGGAGAAGAATATTAACTCAATCTAAATTATCCCTTACTCCAACAGTAGACTTGTCACCCACTATTCTTTCTCTGCACCCTACACACACTCTAGAGAAGTCATTACTGCACTGCACATAACAAAATAACAACAAATAAATAAGGAGAACCAAAGCATCTAGACCTAGAATCACCGCCTCGTGTTGTATGCCTCCACCAACCAGTCATGTTGCAATTTACATCCTTGTCTGGCCAAAATGTCATCACTTCATAAGTCTATCCTAAAAGACATTTGTGCGTGATTGATAAAATTAGCATATAAACTATTTGAAGTTATGGCCTAAATCGTGTTTTGTGATGTCACACTGACCTATGACCACCAACATCTAGTCAGTTTATCTTTGTCTAGGTGGACGTTTGTTACAAATTTGAAGAAATTCCCTCAACACGTTTACTGATAATGGGACGGAGATATAATGCAGACATAACATACATACATAACACTATATCCATGTTGTCTACACCCATTTAAGGGACACAACAGGTCCAGGGCCATGAAGGGGACAAGAATTGTTAAGGACTGTGCAGTTTGTTTATTATATTGTAAAATGTATGGCATAAGGAACACTTCTTTAGAGCCACAAGTTGGTCCACAAATTTAGTGAAAGAAGTGTGGCTTCTTTGGTGTTTTGATTGTGCGCATTCATCAGAAAGGTCAGGGAGTGAACTGCATGCAAAGGAATGTGTTTGATAAAGAGAGCACATGGTGGCAGAGAGAAAAACTAAATGTTTGAGGGCCACAGAGAAATTGCTCCGACATGCAGCTCCAGCAACATAAAAATGCACTTGTATTAAATTGCTTTGTGAAATTTAGAAAAAGAAAAACGGCACACACTAAAACAGTATCCATGTTTTTCAGCTCGTTCCTATTTGCTCTGAACCACCATATCAACTCGTTATTTTAAAGGACTAGTTAGATGTTTTGAGAAATCTCCAGTTGGATGAGAAAATTGACACTCTGCTCATATTTATACATTAAGTATTAAAACTAAAATCAGCAGCTTGTTCACTTAGTTTTGCATAAAAACCGGAAGCACAAAACAACTTGAAGCAGGGGGAAACAGCCTGCAATGGGACCAGAATGTAACCGAAAGTGGGACAAAGTCTCCATTTTTCTACTTAATGATTATCAGTTCCAAATCACATGCCTTTTTTCTACAGCGTGTTTTTTTTAGGGGATAGGGATGGTATTTGTATTGATTCAGCAGGAGACACAGGTTTTCTTTTTCCCCCCAGAGCCTCGGGGAGGAAACATGAGATCAGTCAGATGAAAGATGACCTTCAATAAATGCCCCTCTGTCTTTTCTTTCCCATCTTGCTGTACCCCCCCCCCTTCTCCTTTCTAACCCTTCAGTTCTCTTCATGTGCTGAGTTCCTGCCTTTCCTTTCTCTCTAATTTGTGCCGGGCCATATGCTCCAAAGCTGTGGTAGGTCTTGCTGATGATGATGGTGATGATGATGTGTGTGTGTGTGTGTGCAAACTAGCTATGAAATGGTTACATCTTGCCGTTTCTGTCTCTCACACCACACAAGCATGAAACAAGCAGGATCAGATATCATAGTCATAACATTCGTTAGAAGTGCATGCATATTCATGAACAACAGACACACGAACAACACACACATACGTTAAAATGAAAACAAGGAGCAGATGCCGGTGGTCACACACAGAAAATAATGGACAAACACAGGAATGCACATACATATATCAAACATTTGTACACACACATAGTTGCACACACACAACCACACACATATGCACACACACACACAGGGTGGTTTAGTGCATGACAGTGTGATAGATGGTGAGAAATGAAGGACACAGACCCTGTTCTTTTCTGCTGGCTGTCTGTGTGTCATCAGTCCCAGATTTTAGAAACCACAGGGTCCTAAAAAATAAACAATTTGGGGTTCATTCGTAACTTCGTCAACTGAGGAAGGATTGATCTCCCCAAAGCCTTGCTGGGAAAGTGAGTTTGTCTCAAGTTTAAGACGGTCACAACATTCAAACTGACAGTGTGTAAATTTGTGAATCTGACATGTACATGATGATAATTCAATGAACAAAACTCAATTGATCAGATCTCACAACAATTTACATTTTTGAAATTTGTATTTTTGAAATTGGTTGTGTCATTACGGTATTGTTTTTCCTGTGATCTGTTGCACAAAGTAAATCAACTACTTTCCCTTCAGAGGCTTTTGGGACACCTGACAAAACTGAGTCATTCAATAGTTCAATAATATCAAATCAAATCAATTATCAGATTAGATTTATTGTCAAACTGATCATGCACTAAACCTATCATTCAAACTGTAAAAAAAATAAAAAAAATTCAATACAAATATGTAAAAGCACACAACCACACGTCACACAACCCGAAGCCACCCCAAGCGCTGAGCAAAGAAAACCCTGCTGGAAACTGACTCTGTGGCTTTGATAAAACAGTGTTTAGTCTTAAACACACCCATCAATATAGACCAGAAATATCGTATTATGGCAAATATAGAACAAATTAAGGGCACTTTTGCTGAAACAAAATAAGTATCTATAGGTTTCTAGTTACTCTTAATTGTACTTCCACATTCATCATTGTAGAGTGCCAAATTATGTTCTGAATGTTTGCAAGCAAGACAGTATAAATTGTACTGTTAGCAAGCTAAACGTAGCTTGCTTTAGAGTTATGAATTTGTAAATTAAATTTCCAGTTGGGTCTAGCCTAGCAAAGCCAGTCCGCAAATTTGAAATTTCACTTTGCTCATTTCAAATCAGCTGCACAAGTAGATAACCAACAGCTTCACTCTGACGTCAACATGAGCCCTTCCTACACGTGGCCGGATCAATGAGCTGCCCGCTTGAACGTCTGTTGTCTTTGCTTCCCATTCCCAAACTGAAAAATATATGTTGTGGGAATGTTTCACAAATTATTGTCAAAATCAGTTCCTGAATGAATTGAATTTGAGGTCTTATTTACGGTGGTTACTTCACAATGTAACTTAACAGCAGTTGGAATTATTGGTTTTGATGAGCTGTGGATGATGCAGATGTGTACTCAGGGTGTAGCCACTGAATCATCACGTTTGGGTGTGCTTACAGGTGCAATGGTGCACACCCAACAATGATGATGGTTGTGGTGAGAGGTGCAACAGACTTGAAGTGGAACAATGCATTTCAGTATGGTATTAAGTTACTCTTCATGGTTGGTGAGAGTCAGGAGGGTGGAAAGTCCCAATATTGTTTGTCTGTGAACTGTGGTTCACAGTTATAACTCATAGTTCACAGATTGTTGTGAAGGAATGATGCAACATGTTTATCCAGACTAGAATCTGGATCTGACATTTAGGCTGGCTTTGCACGGCTAAGTTGGTCTGAAGAGGAAGCAGATTTGTCCAGTTACAGTTCAAGATACACTGTCCAGTAACAGCCCACTCCTCTTTGAGATGGCAGACCACCGTCGGTCCTCTATAAAAACCACCTTCACAGGGCCCTCTCACCTCTAGATCCTCTCTGTGTGATCGGTCTCTGTCTTCAAAGTCTCGGGTTCTGCGTCGAGCCTCTTCAAACGCTGCCTGGGCCAAAGCGTCCTCCTGCTGCACACACACACACACACACACACACACACACATAGACCGATAGAGACTGAGTTGAGTTTGAACAAGGCAAAGACAATACATCTCTCTGTCTACATGTGTTGTGTTACCTGTGCCCTCTCTTCATCATACTCCAGGTATCCCATGCCATCCAGCCTCTGTAGGTCGATCCAGCCTCTCCACATCACACACACACCGTTCAAAATCATGGGAGCCTTCAAATAGACCTGGTGGGAAAGAGAGAGAGAGAGAGAGAGACTGTATTTTCAGTCCTGCAACAGTTTTGAAATTGGTCTGTTAAGTTCCTCTGCTAATGTTGAAACCCTGAAAAAACCCTGATGAACTCTTCTTTAGTATAAGTGTTATTGTAAAATGGCGAAAAGCTACATGAAAGATGATGAACACAGGAGAAGAGGACTGAGATCTGATGCTCTTACAGAACTAAACAAGAATGATTCTCTGTGTCTTTGGGAAACAATATTTTTTCCAATAACATAACAAATTAATATGACCTCGAGTTACATACAAAATTTCAATTCTTGAATCCAAAACAGTCAGCTGTTTTCCCAGAATAATAACAAGCTCAGTGTTTGGGAGATGGTGTCCGTCCCACCTCCACCCCCATGACTGCTGTGAAAGAGCAAAAAACACGTCAAAACCTCTCCAGTACAATTGGGTGTTGGACTAGTAAATCACACACACACACACACACACACACACACACACACACACACACACACACACACACACACACACACACACACACACACACACACACACACACACACACACACACATTGAGGTGTATTTACATATGTGTGCATGAGTTGAGGTTAGTGTGTTTCCATGAGTGTGTGTAACCATACATGTCAGTCCCGTTTAAGTGGAGAAGCAAGCATTTGTATTGGACTAAACGGACACAAAGTTATCCAGAACAAATATATGCCGAAAAACATTTTCTTCTTTTCGTCATTTGTGCGTGTGCGTGTGTGTGTGTGTAAATCTTTATGGTCAGTGCCCAGAGTTTGTGACTTACTCAATGGATGTATTCACACACTGGCAGACAAATCTGACTTTGTGGCATTTTATTCTAGGATAATGACCTCATTTATTTATAAGTAAATGCCATGTTGCTTCAGTTCTCATGGGTCTTCAGTGAAGCCTGATAATAACAAATAAGGTACAAAACATATCAGCAGGCTGCCCACAAATCATTACGTCTGTGTTGTTTGACCTTGTGTTGTCTATTTTGTCTATCTGTGAGAGGGAGAGCAGGGATGTGGGAGAATGAGCCGTGATAATAAAGGGATTAGAAGTTTTTACTTGTATTCTATTAACCTCTTTCTCTTCCTCGTGCACGTGGATAAGCACAGTAGGCCGTCTACAGCGTAAGACTGCCATACTTTTGTAACCTTTTTAAGCATTTGGCAGCTGAAGAGCCAGATATTTCCTTCAGTTGGTGGAGACCAAAAACAGAGCTAAAAGAATATTAGAGATACAATTTTTCAGGTGGCCAGAAACCCAATCCAAACGAATGCTTATGTTGCTCCACATCTGCTGAGTGATGAAAATATGGACACAAACAGTCTCACCTATCCTAACGCTATGGGTAGCTTTCAACCCGAGCTGTAAGAACTTGTCTTTCAGCCATAAATGTGAACAAAAGCTTGATAAAGCAGGATACAGTAAACGTGGGTTTTGCTTTCATTATATTTCTTCTCTTTTTCTCAGTCTTCCTCTTTCCCACGGCACTCATTTCCATGAGTGAGAGACAACAGACGGAGAGACGCAGTGAAACACAGACACAGTCTGTTTTTTTTCCCAGGGTAGAAAGTGTTTAAGTGGTATTTTTATCTGAGTAAACAAGTATTTAGGAATAAATTAAATAAATCCAAAACACTCCCAAAATGCACA